>NC_069504.1:1156526131-1156656131 GCF_027579735.1 Bombina bombina
CATCAGGTTATATGAACTATCATATTTACCCACTATACTCCTACTTTATAAATTGTTATTGATCTGTTTTATTGTAACAAATATTACTGACTTGACTCACTGACCCCTACACCTCACAACCTTATGAGATTTGTTGTTTTTAGATATCTGTGTCCCTCATCCTCTACAGAGGAACCGCACTGTACTGACTCACTGACCCCTACACCTCACACCCTGATGAGATTTGTTGTTTTTATTTATTTGTGTCCCTCATCCTCTACAGAGGAACCGCACTGTACTGACTCACTGACCCCTACACCTCACACCCTGATGAGATTTGTTGTTTTTATTTATTCTGTGTCCCTCATCCTCTACAGAGGAACCGCACTGTACTGACTCACTGACCCCTACACCTCACACCCTGATGAGATTTGTTGTTTTTATTTATTTGTGTCCCTCATCCTCTACAGAGGAACCGCACTGTACTGACTAAATGACCCCTAAACCCCACACCCTAATAATATTTGTTATTTTTAGATATCTGTGTCCCTCATCCTCTACAGAGGAACCGCACTGTACTGACTCACTGACCCCTACACCTCACACCATGATGAGATTTGTTATTTTTAGATATCTGTGTCCCTCATCCTCTACAGAGGAACCGCACTGTACTGACTCACTGACCCCTACACCTCACACCCTGATGAGATTTGTTGTTTTTACATATCTGTGTCCCTCATCCTCTAGAGGAACCGCACTGTACTGACTCACTGACCCCTACACCTCACACCCTGATGAGATTTGTTGTTTTTACATATCTGTGTCCCTCCTCCTCTACAGAGGATCCGCACTGTACTGACTAACTGACCCCTGCACCCCACACCCTGATGAGATTTGTTGTTTTTACATATCTGTTTCCCTCATCCTCTAAAGGAACCGCACTGTACTAATTCACTGACCCCTACACCTCACACCCTGATGAGATTTGTTGTTTTTATTTATCTGTGTCCCTCATCCTCTACAGAGGAACCGCACTGAGCTGACTCACTGACCCCTACACCCCACACCCTGATGAGATTTGTTGTTTTTATTTATTTGTGTCCCTCATCCTCTACAGAGGAACCGCACTGTACTGACTCACTGACCCCTACAACCCACACCCTGATGAGATTTTTGGTTTTTAGATATCTGTGTCCCTCGTCCTCTACAGAGGAACCGCACTGTACTGACTCACTGACCCCTACACCCCAAACCCTGATGAGATTTGTTGTTTTTAGATATTTGTGTCCCTCATCCTATACAGAGGAACTGCACTGTACTAACTCACTGACCCCTACACCTCACACCCTGATGAGATTTGTTGTTTTTAGATATCTGTGTCCCTCATCCTCTACAGAGGAACCACACTGAGCTGACTCACTGACCCCTACACCCCACACCCTGATGAGATTTTTTGTTTTTAGATATCTGTGTCCCTCATCCTCTACAGAGGAACCGCACTGTACTAACTCACTGACCCCTACACCTCACACCCTGAAGAGATTTGTTGTTTTTATTTATCTGTGTCCCTCATCCTCTACAGAGGAACCGCACTGTACTGACTCACTGACCCCTACACCTCACACCCTGATGAGATTTGTTGTTTTTATTTATCTGTGTCCCTCATCTTCTACAGAGGAACCGCACTGTACTGACTCACTGACCCCTACACCCCACACCCTGATGAGATTTGTTGTTTTTAGATATCTGTGTCCCTCATCCTATATAGAGGAACCGCACTGTACTGACTCACTGACCCCTACACTTCACACACTGATGAGATTTGTTATTTTTAGATATCTGTGTCCCTCATCCTCTACAGAGGAACCACACTCTACTGACTCACTGACCCCTACACCTCACACCCTGATGAGATTTTTGGTTTTTAGATATCTGTTTCCCTCATCCTCTACAGAGGAACCGCACTGTACTGACTCACTGACACCTACACCCCACACCCTGATGAGATTTGTTGGTTTTAGATATCTGTGTCCCTCATCCTCTACAGAGGAACCGCACTGTACTGACTCACTGACCCCTACACCTCACACCCTGATGAGATTTGTTGTTTTTACATATCTGTGTCCCTTATCCTCTACAGAGGAACCGCACTGTACTGACTCACTGACCCCTACACCTCACACCCTGTTGAGATTTGTTGTTTTTACATATCTGTTTCCCTCATCCTCTACAGAGGAACCGCACTGTACTGACTCACTGACCCCTACACCTCACACCCTGATATTTGTTGTTTTTAGATATCTGTGTCCCTCATCCTCTACAGAGGAACCGCACTGTACTGACTCACTGACCCCTACACCTCACACCCTAAAGAGATTTGTTGTTTTTAGATATCTGTGTCCCTCATCCTCTAGAGGAACCACACTGTACTGACTCACTGACCCCCACACCTCACACCCTGATATTTGTTGTTTTTAGGTATCTGTGTCCCTCATCCTATACAGAGGAACCACACTAAGCTGACTCACTGACCCCTACACCTCACACCCTAAAGAGATTTGTTGTTTTTAGATATCTGTGTCCCTCATCCTCTAGAGGAACCACACTGTACTGACTCACTGACCCCTACACCTCACACCCTGATGAGATTTGTTGTTTTTAGATATCTGTGTCCCTCATCCTCTACAGAGGAACCGCACTGTACTGACTCACTGACCCCTACACCTCACACCCTGATGAGATTTGTTGTTTTTACATATCTATGTCCCTCATCCTCTAGAGGAACCGCACTGTACTGACTCACTGACCCCTACACCTCACACCCTGATGAGATTTGTTGTTTTTAGATATCTGTGTCCCTCATCCTCTACAGAGGAACCGCACTGTATTGACTCACTGACACCTACACCCCACACCCTGATGAGATTTGTTGTTTTTAGATATCTGTGTCCCTCATCCTCTACAGAGGAACCGCACTGTACTGATTCACTGACCCCTACACCTCACACCCTGATGAGATTTGTTGTTTTAAGATATCTGTGTCCCTCATCCTATACAGAGGAACCGCACTGTACTGACTCACTGACCCCTACACCCCACACCCTGATGAGATTTGTTGTTTTTAGATATCTGTGTCCCTCATCCTATACAGAGGAACCGCACTGTACTGACTCACTGACCCCTACACCTCACACCCTGATGAGATTTGTTGTTTTTACATATCTGTGTCCCTCATCCTCTAGAGGAACCGCACTGTACTGACTCACTGACCCCTACACCTCACACCCTGATATTTGTTGTTTTTAGATATCTGTGTCCCTCATCCTCTACAGAGGAACCGCACTGTACTGACTCACTGACCCCTACACCTCACACCCTAAAGAGATTTGTTGTTTTTAGATATCTGTGTCCCTCATCCTCTAGAGGAACCACACTGTACTGACTCACTGACCCCTACACCTCACACCCTGATATTTGTTGTTTTTAGATATCTGTGTTCCTCATCCTATACAGAGGAACCACACTAAGCTGACTCACTGACCCCTACACCTCACACCCTAAAGAGATTTGTTGTTTTTAGATATCTGTGTCCCTCATCCTCTAGAGGAACCACACTGTACTGACTCACTGACCCCTACACCTCACACCCTGATATTTGTTGTTTTTAGATATCTGTGTCCCTCATCCTATACAGAGGAACCACACAAAGCTGACTCACTGACCCCTACACCTCACACCCTAAAGAGATTTGTTGTTTTTAGATATCTGTGTCCCTCATCCTCTAGAGGAACCACACTGTACTGACTCACTGACCCCTACACCTCACACCCTGATATTTGTTGTTTTTAGATATCTGTGTCCCTCATCCTCTACAGAGGAACCGCACTGTACTGACTCACTGACCCCTACACCTCACACCCTAAAGAGATTTGTTGTTTTTAGATATCTGTGTCCCTCATCCTCTAGAGGAACCACACTGTACTGACTCACTGACCCCTACACCTCACACCCTGATATTTGTTGTTTTTAGATATCTGTGTCCCTCATCCTCTACAGAGGAACCGCACTGTACTGATTCACTGACCCCTACACCTCACACCCTGATGAGATTTGTTGTTTTAAGATATCTGTGTCCCTCATCCTATACAGAGGAACCGCACTGTACTGACTCACTGACCCCTACACCCCACACCCTGATGAGATTTGTTGTTTTTAGATATCTGTGTCCCTCATCCTATACAGAGGAACCGCACTGTACTGACTCACTGACCCCTACACCTCACACCCTGATGAGATTTGTTGTTTTTACATATCTGTGTCCCTCATCCTCTAGAGGAATCGCACTGTACTGACTCACTGACCCCTACACCTCACACCCTGATATTTGTTGTTTTTAGATATCTGTGTCCCTCATCCTCTACAGAGGAACCGCACTGTACTGACTCACTGACCCCTACACCTCACACCCTAAAGAGATTTGTTGTTTTTAGATATCTGTGTCCCTCATCCTCTAGAGGAACCACACTGTACTGACTCACTGACCCCTACACCTCACACCCTGATATTTGTTGTTTTTAGATATCTGTGTTCCTCATCCTATACAGAGGAACCACACTAAGCTGACTCACTGACCCCTACACCTCACACCCTAAAGAGATTTGTTGTTTTTAGATATCTGTGTCCCTCATCCTCTAGAGGAACCACACTGTACTGACTCACTGACCCCTACACCTCACACCCTGATATTTGTTGTTTTTAGATATCTGTGTCCCTCATCCTATACAGAGGAACCACACAAAGCTGACTCACTGACCCCTACACCTCACACCCTAAAGAGATTTGTTGTTTTTAGATATCTGTGTCCCTCATCCTCTAGAGGAACCACACTGTACTGACTCACTGACCCCTACACCTCACACCCTGATATTTGTTGTTTTTAGATATCTGTGTCCCTCATCCTCTACAGAGGAACCGCACTGTACTGACTCACTGACCCCTACACCTCACACCCTAAAGAGATTTGTTGTTTTTAGATATCTGTGTCCCTCATCCTCTAGAGGAACCACACTGTACTGACTCACTGACCCCTACACCTCACACCCTGATATTTGTTGTTTTTAGATATCTGTGTCCCTCATCCTATACAGAGGAACCACACTAAGCTGACTCACTGACCCCTACACCTCACACCCTAAAGAGATTTGTTGTTTTTAGATATCTGTGTCCCTCATCCTCTAGAGGAACCACACTGTACTGACTCACTGACCCCTACACCTCACACCCTGATGAGATTTGTTGTTTTTAGATATCTGTGTCCCTCATCCTCTACAGAGGAACCGCACTGTACTGACTAACTGACCCCTACACCTCACACCCTGATGAGATTTGTTGTTTTTACATATCTATGTCCCTCATCCTCTAGAGGAACCGCACTGTACTGACTCACTGACCCCTACACCTCACACCCTGATGAGATTTGTTGTTTTTAGATATCTGTGTCCCTCATCCTCTACAGAGGAACCGCACTGTATTGACTCACTGACACCTACACCCCACACCCTGATGAGATTTGTTGTTTTTAGATATCTGTGTCCCTCATCCTCTACAGAGGAACCGCACTGTACTGATTCACTGACCCCTACACCTCACACCCTGATGAGATTTGTTGTTTTAAGATATCTGTGTCCCTCATCCTATACAGAGGAACCGCACTGTACTGACTCACTGACCCCTACACCCCACACCCTGATGAGATTTGTTGTTTTTAGATATCTGTGTCCCTCATCCTATACAGAGGAACCGCACTGTACTGACTCACTGACCCCTACACCTCACACCCTGATGAGATTTGTTGTTTTTACATATCTGTGTCCCTCATCCTCTAGAGGAATCGCACTGTACTGACTCACTGACCCCTACACCTCACACCCTGATATTTGTTGTTTTTAGATATCTGTGTCCCTCATCCTCTACAGAGGAACCGCACTGTACTGACTCACTGACCCCTACACCTCACACCCTAAAGAGATTTGTTGTTTTTAGATATCTGTGTCCCTCATCCTCTAGAGGAACCACACTGTACTGACTCACTGACCCCTACACCTCACACCCTGATATTTGTTGTTTTTAGATATCTGTGTCCCTCATCCTATACAGAGGAACCACACTAAGCTGACTCACTGACCCCTACACCTCACACCCTAAAGAGATTTGTTGTTTTTAGATATCTGTGTCCCTCATCCTCTAGAGGAACCACACTGTACTGACTCACTGACCCCTACACCTCACACCCTGATGAGATTTGTTGTTTTTAGATATCTGTGTCCCTCATCCTCTACAGAGGAACCGCACTGTACTGACTAACTGACCCCTACACCTCACACCCTGATGAGATTTGTTGTTTTTACATATCTATGTCCCTCATCCTCTAGAGGAACCGCACTGTCCTGACTCACTGACCCCTACACCTCACACCCTGATGAGATTTGTTGTTTTTAGATATCTGTGTCCCTCATCCTATACAGAGGAACCGCACTGTACTGACTCACTGACCCCTACACCCCACACCCTGATGAGATTTGTTGTTTTTAGATATCTGTGTCCCTCATCCTATACAGAGGAACCGCACTGTGCTGACTCACTGACCCCTACACCTCACACCCTGATGAGATTTGTTGTTTTTACATATCTGTGTCCCTCATCCTCTAGAGGAATCGCACTGTACTGACTCACTGACCCCTACACCTCACACCCTGATATTTGTTGTTTTTAGATATCTGTGTCCCTCATCCTCTACAGAGGAACCGCACTGTACTGACTCACTGACCCCTACACCTCACACCCTAAAGAGATTTGTTGTTTTTAGATATCTGTGTCCCTCATCCTCTAGAGGAACCACACTGTACTGACTCACTGACCCCTACACCTCACACCCTGATATTTGTTGTTTTTAGATATCTGTGTCCCTCATCCTATACAGAGGAACCACACTAAGCTGACTCACTGACCCCTACACCTCACACCCTAAAGAGATTTGTTGTTTTTAGATATCTGTGTCCCTCATCCTCTAGAGGAACCACACTGTACTGACTCACTGACCCCTACACCTCACACCCTGATATTTGTTGTTTTTAGATATCTGTGTCCCTCATCCTATACAGAGGAACCACACAAAGCTGACTCACTGACCCCTACACCTCACACCCTGATGAGATTTGTTGTTTTTAGATATCTGTGTCCCTCATCCTCTACAGAGGAACCGCACTGTACTGACTAACTGACTGTTACGGTATAACCCTGGCATAAAAGGGCAGAGGCACAGGCAGCATACAGTAAATTTCCCCACTCCCTCCCCCCAAACATGAGTCAAAGCTCCATGGTGAGGGTCCAACAGATATCAGCAGAATGACTACTTTATTTGAAGGCAGCACACAGATTTATACACCCTGGCTTCAGGTTACAGAGGGCATTGGTTTAACAGTAAAGCAAACATATGAACAATGCATCAAACCTCTAACAATTGTCTATTCACAGGTAAAACAGATTAACACATTAAGTTAATTTACTGGGAAAGAACATTTACTCAGACAATCTGATATTGGCCAGTCTAGTTAACATAATCACACAAAACACAATCAGTTTACCCAGACAGACTCCTGAGACACAATCAGATCTGAAACATACATAGAATACATCTTATTACAGAATATAGGAACAGTTCTTATTAGCTATAAAGTCTTTTATGCCCACTTGGCTTATAGAGTCACAATTGCTCCCACAAGGGGCACTCACACCCTGTACCCATCCTGTATTTATGGATACAGGGTGACATAGACATAAGAAAGAGTTATGAAAGTACATGGGGTGTCCAGCATATAAAATTCCACATTTCCATGCAGTCTCTGGGTATCCTTAAGCCCATGTACCTCCAGCCCAAAGAATGTTCCATAACAGGCTCTCCAATGTACAGTGGCGAGATTGGTTTTGTCACACTGACCCCTACACCTCACACCCTGATGAGATTTGTTGTTTTTACATATCTATGTCCCTCATCCTCTAGAGGAAACGCACTGTACTGACTCACTGACCCCTACACCTCACACCCTGATGAGATTTGTTGTTTTTAGATATCTGTGTCCCTCATCCTCTACAGAGGAACCGCACTGTATTGACTCACTGACCTCTACACCTCACACCCTGATGAGATTTGTTGTTTTAAGATATCTGTGTCCCTCATCCTATACAGAGGAACCGCACTGTACTGACTCACTGACCCCTACACCCCACACCCTGATGAGATTTGTTGTTTTTAGATATCTGTGTCCCTCATCCTATACAGAGGAACCGCACTGTACTGACTCACTGACCCCTACACCTCACACCCTGATGAGATTTGTTGTTTTTACATATCTGTGTCCCTCATCCTCTAGAGGAATCACACTGTACTAACTCACTGACCCCTACACCTCACAACCTGATGAGATTTGTTGTTTTTAGATATCTGTGTCCCTCATCCTCTAGAGGAACCGCACTGTACTAACTCACTGACCCCTACACCTCACACCCTGATGAGATTTGTAATTTTTTAGACATCTGAGTCCCTCATTCCCTACAGAGGAACTGCACTGTACTGATTCACTGACCCCTACACCTCACACCCTGATGAGATTTGTTATTTTTAGATATCTGTGTCCCTCATTCCCTACAGAGGAACCGCACTGTACTGACTCACTGACCCCTACACCTCACACCCTGATGAGATTTGTTGTTTTTAGATATCTGTGTCCCTCATCCTCTACAGAGGAACCGCACTGTACTGACTCACTGAGCCCTACACCTCACACCCTGATAAGATTTGTAATTTTTTACACATCTGAGTCCCTCATTCCGTACAGAGGAACCGCACTGTACTGACTCACTGACCCCTACACCTCACACCCTGATGAGATTTGTTGTTTTTAGATATCTGTGTCCCTCATCCTCTACAGAGGAACCGCACTGTACTGACTCACTGACCCCTACACCTCACACCCTGATGAGATTTGTTGTTTTTAGATATCTGTGTCCCTCATCCTCTACAGAGGAACCGCATTGTACTAACTCACTGAGCCCTACACCTCACACCCTGATGAGATTTGTAATTTTTTAGACATCTGAGCCCCTCATTCCGTACAGAGGAACCGCACTGTACTGACTCACTGACCCCTACACCTCACACCCTGATCAGATTTGTTATTTTTAAATATCTGTGTCCCTCATTCCCTATAGAGGAACCGCACTGTACTGACTCACTGACCCCTACACCTCACACCCTGATGAGATTTGTTGTTTTTAGATATCTGTGTCCCTCATCTTCTACAGAGGAACCGCACTGTACTGACTCACTGACCCCTACACCTCACACCCTGATGAGATTTGTTGTTTTTAGATATCTGTGTCCCTCATCTTCTACAGAGGAACCGCACTGTACTGACTCACTGACCCCTACACCTCACACCCTGATGAGATTTGTAATATTTTAGACATCTGAGTCTATTAGACTTTCTTGCTCGTTCTCTGTAAGATATTATAAAATAGAAGCAAACTGATGTAATCTCCCCGTGAGTACGACCATCCTCTGTTCTGCTATCACATGTCAGCAGATAATGTATTTAAATCCCAGACACCAATATGATTCTTTAATTAATTGGCCGGTTACAGGATTTTACACCTTCACCAACCACTATATTATCGCTATCTTTGTAAAGTGGGATTAGAAAGAAACCTGCAGGCGCATTAATAAATAATCTACACACGCTGCTAGTTATTAAGTAAACATCCTGCTTAATATTTCTCCAGGGGCTTGTGATCTTCTAACCTGACGACTTCTAATTTTGTTACAGAGAACGTGAGGCTCCTTGGGCTTTTACAAATTCATTTTAAAATATTGTCACTTGGAAACAAATGCAAAATGTGCACAAAGTCTCAGTGTTTTTCCTTTTTGTGAGACGTCTTTTTATTTGTTTACATTTTCCTTTCTTTAGGTTTTTATTGTATAGGATTTGCCTCATTGTTATTGTCTCACATGCACAATGTCAGCTTAAAACATGATTTACAAATAATAAATATTTATTCTGTAACATACACATCCCCCTTCTCACACACACGTCTCCTGTATCTCACATCAGTAATTATTGCACCCAAAAATTACCCAGAAGGCACAGAAAGATTAAAATGAAATAGCATTTAATGTGAAGTCCTAAGGCTTGGGGAAATATACACAGCTGTCACCTGCAGACCGGAGAGCTGAATCTTTTGTAATTACTGATAGTTTCCTTAACTGCTTCACATGTTGTTGTGCATCAGTTTTAGCACAATAAAGACTTTATTGCTTGGAATGGCACACACATGTATAGCAGCTAATATATAGCACATACATATATAGCAGCTAATATATAGCACATACATATATAGCAGCTTATATATAGCACACATGTATAGCAGCTAATATATAGCACATACATATATAGCAGCTAATATATAGCACATACATATATAACAGCTAATATATAGCACACACATGTATAGCAGCTAATATATAGCACATACATATATAGCAGCTAATATATAGCACATACATATATAGCAGCTAATATATAGCACATACATATATAGCAGCTAATATATAGCACATACATATATAGCAGCTAATATATAGCACATACATATATAGCAGCTAATATATAGCACACACATATATAGCAGCTAATATATAGCACATACATATATAGCAGCTAATATATAGCACACACATGTATAGCAGCTAATATATAGCACATACATATATAGCAGCTAATATATAGCACATACATATATAGCAGCTAATATATAGCACATACATATATAGCAGCTAATATATAGCACATACATATATAGCAGCTAATATATAGCACATACATATATAGCAGCTAATATATAGCACATACATGTATAGCAGCTAATATATAGCACATACATATATAGCAGCTAATATATAGCACACACATGTATAGCAGCTAATATATAGCACATACATGTATATAAGCTAATATATAGCACATACATATATAGCAGCTAATATATAGCACATACATATATAGCAGCTAATATATAGCATATACTTATATAGCAGCTAATATATAGCACACACATGTATATAAGCTAATATATAGAATATACTTATATAGCAGCTAATATATAGCACATACACGTATAGCAGCTAATATATAGCACATACATGTATATAAGCTAATATATAGCACATACATATATAGCAGCTAATATATAGCACATACATATATAGCAGCTAATATATAGCACACACATATATAGCAGCTAATATATAGCAAATACATATATAGCAGCTAATATATAGCACATACATATATAGCAGCTAATATATAACACATACATATATAGCAGCTAATATATAGCACATACATGTATATAAGCTAATATATAGCACATACATATATAGCAGCTAATATATAGCATATACTTATATAGCAGCTAATATATAGCACACACATATATAGCAGCTAATATATAGCAAATACATATATAGCAGCTAATATATAGCACATACATATATAGCAGCTAATATGTAGCACATACATATATAGCAGCTAATGTATAGCACATACATATATAGCAGCTAATATATAGCACATACATATATAGCCGCTAATATATAGCACATACATTTATAGCCGCTAATATATAGCACATACATATATAGCAGCTAATATATAGCACATACATATATAGTAGCTAATGTATAACACATACATATATAGCAGCTAATATATAGCACATACATATATAGCAGCTAATATATAGCACATACATATATAGCACATACATATATAGCAGCTAATATATAGCACATGTATATATAGCAAATACAGTACATGTATAGCAGCTAATATATAGCACATACATATATAGCAGCTAATATATAGCACATGGATATATAGCAAATACAGTACATGTATAGCAGCTAATGTATAGCACATACATATATAGCAGCTAAAATATAGCACACACATGTATAGCAGCTAATATATAGCACATACATATATAGCAGCTAATATATAGCACATACATATATAACAGCTAATATATAGCACACACATGTATAGCAGCTAATATATAGCACATACATGTATAGCAGCTAATATATAGCACATACATATATAGCAGCTAATATATAGCACACACATGTATAGCAGCTAATATATAGCACACACATGTATAGCAGCTAATATATAGCACATACATATATAGCAGCTAATATATAGCACATACATGTATATAAGCTAATATATAACACATACATGTATATAATCTAATATATAGCACATACATATATAGCAGCTAATATATAGCACACACATGTTTAGCAGCTAATATATAGCACATACATGTATATAAGCTAATATATAGCACATACATATATAGCAGCTAATATATAGCACATACATATATAGCAGCTAATATATAGCATATACTTATATAGCAGCTAATATATAGCACACACATGTATATAAGCTAATATATAGAATATACTTATATAGCAGCTAATATATAGCACATACACGTATAGCAGCTAATATATAGCACATACATGTATATAAGCTAATATATAGCACATACATATATAGCAGCTAATATATAGCACATACATATATAGCAGCTAATATATAGCACACACATATATAGCAGCTAATATATAGCAAATACATATATAGCAGCTAATATATAGCACATACATATATAGCAGCTAATATATAACACATACATATATAGCAGCTAATATATAGCACATACATGTATATAAGCTAATATATAGCACATACATATATAGCAGCTAATATATAGCATATACTTATATAGCAGCTAATATATAGCACACACATATATAGCAGCTAATATATAGCAAATACATATATAGCAGCTAATATATAGCACATACATATATAGCAGCTAATATGTAGCACATACATATATAGCAGCTAATGTATAGCACATACATATATAGCAGCTAATATATAGCACATACATATATAGCCGCTAATATATAGCACATACATTTATAGCCGCTAATATATAGCACATACATATATAGCAGCTAATATATAGCACATACATATATAGTAGCTAATGTATAACACATACATATATAGCAGCTAATATATAGCACATACATATATAGCAGCTAATATATAGCACATACATATATAGCACATACATATATAGCAGCTAATATATAGCACATGTATATATAGCAAATACAGTACATGTATAGCAGCTAATATATAGCACATACATATATAGCAGCTAATATATAGCACATGGATATATAGCAAATACAGTACATGTATAGCAGCTAATGTATAGCACATACATATATAGCAGCTAAAATATAGCACACACATGTATAGCAGCTAATATATAGCACATACATATATAGCAGCTAATATATAGCACATACATATATAACAGCTAATATATAGCACACACATGTATAGCAGCTAATATATAGCACATACATGTATAGCAGCTAATATATAGCACATACATATATAGCAGCTAATATATAGCACACACATGTATAGCAGCTAATATATAGCACACACATGTATAGCAGCTAATATATAGCACATACATATATAGCAGCTAATATATAGCACATACATGTATATAAGCTAATATATAACACATACATGTATATAATCTAATATATAGCACATACATATATAGCAGCTAATAAATAGCACATACATGTATATAAGCTAATATATAGCACATACATATATAGCAGCTAATATATAGCACATACATATATAGCAGCTAATATATAGCATATACTTATATAGCAGCTAATATATAGCACACACATGTATATAAGCTAATATATAGCATATACTTATATAGCAGCTAATATATAGCACATACATGTATAGCAGCTAATATATAGCACATACATGTATATAAGCTAATATATAGCACATACATATATAGCAGCTAATATATAGCACATACATATATAGCAGCTAATATATAGCACACACATATATAGCAGCTAATATATAGCAAATACATATATAGCAGCTAATATATAGCACATACATATATAGCAGCTAATATATAGCACATACATGTATATAAGCTAATATATAGCACATACATATATAGCAGCTAATATATAGCATATACTTATATAGCAGCTAATATATAGCACACATATATATAGCAGCTAATATATAGCAAATACATATATAGCAGCTAATATATAGCACATACATATATAGCAGCTAATGTATAGCACATACATATATAGCAGCTAATATATAGCACATACATATATAGCCGCTAATATATAGCACATACATTTATAGCCGCTAATATATAGCACATACATATATAGCAGCTAATATATAGCACATACATATATAGTAGCTAATGTATAACACATACATATATAGCAGCTAATATATAGCACATACATATATAGCAGCTAATATATAGCACATACATATATAGCACATACATATATAGCAGCTAATATATAGCACATGGATATATAGCAAATACAGTACATGTATAGCAGCTAATATATAGCACATACATATATAGCAGCTAATATATAGCACATGGATATATAGCAAATACAGTACATGTATAGCAGCTAATATATAGCACATACATATATAGCAGCTAATGTATAGCACATACATACAGTGTATAGCAGCTAATATATAGCACATACATATATAGCAGCTAATGTATAGCACATACATGTATAGCAGCTAATGTATAGCACATACATACATAGCAGCAAATATATAGCACAGGCATACAGTATATAGCAGCTAATATATAGCAAATACATACAGTATATAGCAGCTATATATATATATCAGCTAATGTATAGCACATAGAAATATAGCAGCTAATGTATAGCACATACATAAATAGCAGCTAATATAAAGCACATACATATATAACAGCTAATGTATAGCACATACATGTATAGCAGCTAATATATAGCACATACATATATAGCAGCTAATATATAGCACATACATACAGTGGGGCAAAAAAGTATTTAGTCAGCCACCAATTTTGCAAGTTCTTCCACTTAAGAAGATGAGAGAGGCCTGTAATTTTCATCATAGGTATACCTCAACTAATATATATATATATATATATATATATATATATATATATATATATATATATATATATATATATATATATATATATATATATATATATATGACAAAATGTGGAAACAAATCCAGACAATCACATTGTCTGATTTGACGAATTTATTTGCATATTATGGTGGAAAATAAGTATTTGGTCACCTACAAACAAGCAAGATTTCTGGCTCTCACAGACCTGTATCTTCTTCTTTAAGAGGCTCCTCTGTCCTCCACTCATTACCTGTATTAATGACACCTGTTTGAACTTGTTATCATTATAAAAGACACCTGTCCACAACCTCAAACAGTCACACTCCAAACTGCACTATGGTGAAGACCAAAGAGCTGTTGAAGGACACCAGAAACAAAATTGTAGACCTGCACCAGGCTGGGAAGACTGAATCTGCAATAGGCAAGCAGCTTGGTGTGAAGAAATCAACTCTGGGAGCAATAATAAGAAAATGGAAGACATACAAGATCACTGATAATCTCCCTCGATCTGGGGCTCCACGCAAGATCTCACCCCGTGGGGTCAAAATGATCACAAGAACGGTGAGCAAACATCCCAGAACCACATGGGAAGGACCTATTTGGATGATCCAGAAGTGGATTGGGAGAATGTCATATGGTCAGATAAAACCAAAGTAGAACTGTTTGGTAGAAACACAACTCGTCGTGTTTGGAGGAGAGAGAATGCTGAGTTGCAACCAAAGAACACCATACCTACTGTGAAGCATGGGGGTGGCAACATCATGCTTTTGAGCTGTTTCTCTGCAAAGGGAACAGGACGACTGATCCGTGTACATGAAAGAATGAATGGGGCCATGTATCGTGAGATTTTGAGTGCAAACCTCCTTCCATCAGCAAGGGCATTGAAGATGAAATGTGGCTGGGTCTTTAAGCATGACAATGATCCCAAACACAAAACCCAGGCAACGAAGGAGTGGTTTCGTAAGAAGCATTTCAAGGTCCTGGAGTGGCCTTGCTAGTCTCCAGATCTCAACCCCATAGAAAACCTTTGTAGGGAGTTGAAAGTCCATGTTGCCCAGCGACAGTCCCAAAACATCACTGCTCTAGAGGAGATCTGCATGCAGGAATGGGCCAACATACCAGCAACAGTGTGTGACAACCTTGTGAAGACTTACAGAAAACGTTTGACCTCTGTCATTGCCAACAAAGGATATATAACAAAGTATTGAGATGAACTTTTGATATTGACCAAATACTTATTTTCCACCATAATATGCAAATAAATTCTTTCCAAATCAGACAATGTGATTGTCTGGATATGTTTCCACATTTTGTCTCTCATAGTTGAGGTATACCTATAATGAAAATTACAGGCCTCTCTCATCTTCTTAAGTGGTAGAACTTGCACAATTGGTGGCACAAACAGTATATAGCAGCTAATATGTAGCACATATATATAGCAGCTCATGTTTAGCACAAACATATATAGCAACTAATATATAGCACATACATATATAGCAGCTAATATATAGCACATACATATATAGCAGCTAATGTATAGCACATACATATATAGCAGCTAATGTATAGCACATACATATATAGCAGCTCATGTTTAGCACATACATATATAGCAGCTAATGTATAGCACACATATATAGCAACTAATGTATAGCTCATACATAGATAGCAGCAAATATATAGCACATGCATATATATAGCATCTAATGTATAGCACACACATATATAGCAGCTAATGTATAGCACATACATATATATAGCAGCTAATGTATAGCACACATATATAGCAGCTAATGTATAGCACATACATATATAGCAGCTAATATACTGTATAGCACATATATATATATATATATATATATATATAGCAGCTAATGTATAGCACACACATATATAGCAGCTAATGTATAGCACATACATATATAGCAGCTAATGTATAGCACACACATATATAGCAGCTAATGTATAGCACACACATATATAGCATCTAATGTATAGCACACACATATATAGCAGCTAATGTATAGCACATACATATATATAGCAGCTAATGTATAGCACACATATATAGCAGCTAATGTATAGCACATACATATATAGCAGCTAATATACTGTATAGCACATACATATATATATATATATTAGCTTGGCAGTTGCGGTCACATGACTGGCTTTACTTCATTTCTGAGGAAAAAGTTGTTTTTCTCCATTTCTGGGGTTTTTTCTTAAGTTTTCTCACATAATTTTAGCTGGGGATCGATCCTAATTTGGGATAAAATTTAAAGTGTATTTTTTGCTTAGCTTATTTTAATTGAATATTAAGGTCTTTGAAACTTATCTGTACTAGTTTATTTACTGTTTCACAACATGTCTTATATGGAGCAAGAGCTTGCTCTCATGAATTCATGCTTATTATGTTTAGATGCACAAATTGCAACTCCTATGCAATTTTGTCTTTCAAGTGTCAAGAAAACCTTGCAAAATAAAGGTAAAATTGTTGAGCTTAATGTCTCTCAGGATGATGCTGTTAAAATAATACCTCAGCTTTCTCCTGCTACGTCCCAAGCCTCAATGGCATCACATACACTGCCCTGTGGTTCTTTATAACTCCTAGTGGAGTTTATTTAAAAGCAGAAATTGCTGCACAGGTATCTTCAGCGGTATTTGCGGCATTAGCTGCCATTCCCAGATTACAGGGAAAACGCAAGAGGAAATCTAGAAATTCAGAAAGTAAGGTGTCTGTCCTTAGTTCTGCTTCCCAAGTTGCCCTTTCTCATAAGTCTGATGAGGAAGATACATTGGGACTTTCTGAGGGTGAAATCACAGATTCGGACAGTATAATTCCTTCTTCTAAAACTGACCCTTCGGATTTAAGCTTGAACACCTTTGTGTATTGTTAAAGGAGGTTTTAGCTACTTTTGATGACTCTGATACCCCTGTCATTGTCACGCCTAAGAAATCTAGTAAACTTAATAGTTTCTTTGATGAACCTTCCACTTCGGAGGTTTTTCCTGTGCCGCACCATGCTAGGGAGATTATCTCACGGGAATGGGAGAAACCAGGGGTGTCTTCTTCCCAGTCTCCCATTTTTAAGAAAATGTTTCCTGTTGAGGACTCCATTAAAGACCCTTGGTATACTTTACCCAAAGTTGAACGGGTCATTTCCACTCTGGCTAAGAGAACCACTATTCCTATTAAGGATAGCTGCTCTTTTAAGGATCCGATGGACAAGAAGTTGGAGGCTTATTTGAAAAAGATTTATGTTCATCAAGGTCTCAAATGGCAACCTGCGGTGTGTATTGCCACCATGACTAGTGTGGCATCTTATTGGTTCGACCCCTTATCTGATTCTCTTCAAGTAGAGACTTCCTTGGATGAAATTCAGGATAGGATTAAAGCTCTTAAGTTGGTCAATTCCTTTATTGTGGATGCCATTTTATAGGTTGTTAGAATAGGAACTAAAACTTCTAGTTTCGCTGTCCTAGCCCGCAGGGTGTTATGGTTGAAATCCTGATCTGCGGACGTTTCCTCTAAAAAGTCAAGCTTCTGGTGATTCCTTACAAGGGCAAAACCTAGTTTGGACCCGGTTTGGCAGAAATTATCTCTGATATTATGGACGGAAAAGGGTCTTTTCTACCTCAAGTCTTCTTGGAAACCCAATCAGTCTTGGAACAAGGGGAAACAATCAAAGAAACCTGCAGTTGATTCCAAATCAGCATGAAGGGTTTGCACCTGATCCGATGGGGGGCAGACTTTCTCAGTTCTCTCAAGATGTCCCAGATCCCTGGACTGTGGACATAGTATCCCAGGGTTACAAATTGGAATTTAAGACTTTTCCTCCCAGAGGCAGATTCCTTCTCTCAAGATTATCTGCAGAGCAGAGTTCCAGTTCCAGTGCAGGAACAGGGTCTTGGGTTCTACTCCAATCTATTTGTGGGACCCAAAAAAGAGGGAACTTTTCATCCCATTCTAGACTTGAAGTGTCTAAACAAATTTATTAAAGTTCCATCCTTCAAGATGGAGACTATACGCTCCACTCTTCCTTTAGTACAAGAGGGTCAGTTAATGACAACCATAGACCTAAAGGATACATATCTTCCTGTTCCTATTCACAGGGACCATCACAGATTCCTGAGATTTGCCTTTCTGGACAAACATTTCCAGTTTGTGGACCTTCCATTTGGTCTAGCCATGGCTCCCAGAATTTTTTCAAAGGATCTGGGGGCTCTTTTGGCAGTGATCAATTATCATGGAATTGCTGTGGCAACATACCTGGATGACATATTGGTTCAGGAGCCATCTTTTCAACAAGCAAAATCTCACACAGAGATATTGTTATCTTTTCTACATTCCAATGGATGGAATGTGAATCTAGAAAAAAGTTCCCTTTCCCCTGCTACAAGAGTAGTGTTCTTAGGGACCATAATAGATTCTCTATTGATGAAGATTTTTCTGACAGTGGTCAGGAAAAACAAAATAATTTCCTATTGCCTCTTTCTTCAGGCTTCTGCTCATCCTTCAGTGACTCAACGTATGGAGGTAATCAGTCCATGGACATCATTCCTTTTGCTCAATTCCATTTGAAAGCTCTCCAGTTGTGCATGCTCAGACAATGGAATGGCGACTATTTGGATCTATCTCAGAGAATAGAGTTAGATCAGTTGTCAAGGGATTCTCTCTCGTGGTGGATTTCTCAGGAACATCTGTCTTAGGGCACATGCTTTCGGAGACCTTCCTGGGTAATCGTGACCACGGATGCCAGCCTGCTGGGCTGGGGAGCAATCTGGAACTTGTTAAAAGCTCAGGGCCTTTGGACTCGGGGGGAGTCTGCTCTTCCAATAAACATTTTGGAGATAAGGGCAATTTACAATGCTCTATTGGCTTGGCCTCAGTTGTCCTCAGTTGTCCTCAGAAAGAAAAATTAAGGGTAGCTCCTCTTTGATAAAAATCCAATTTTATTGATTGAACAGGATCAGACAAAATAAACACAATGTTTCGGGGTCAACACCCCTTAGTCATGTGATAACAAAACACTCATACCACACCTGTTTAAATAGGCTAGGCCAGGTAATTAACTCTTTCTGTTACTTGCAAAATGAAGCTGGCCCACAGATATACTGCCTTACTGACCTCCACTGGCCAAGGGTGGAATGACATGCAAAAAACAAATATATGGAAGCCACAAAGAATATTTACATATTCACCTTCATATTCATGAAGCCTGATTAAACAGCCATTGGCTGAGAAACGCGTTGCCTGTGATTTTATAATTTTTATTAAAGTCATTTTTAGCATTTGAACACTTGCTGTATTTTCTTTGGGATATTTCTTCCTTTTTATCTGAGGAAAATCACCTTCTGGTTCACTGTGGGATCCTCTGCACTACTGAATCCACTTGGATGCCTGGCTACAAGTCTGTTGGGTGACTGAATTGATCCCTTCACGCTTCTATAGCATCATAAGAGGTGCTTTATCTATTGTGAGTACCATTCTTCTCATTGTTTGTATCTGAATCTTTGTACCAACAATACTAGGCCATATAGGCACCTGTGTCTCCTTTCTGTCCACACAGACATCAGTTCCTGTGCAGGAAGTTGGTCTTCTGGGTGACCGAATAGATCCCAGACTGCTTATTTAGCACTAATTGAGGTGCTCTACCAAATGTGAGTTTGTTTATCACTCTAAGATCTACAAGTTTTGGACCAAACAATATTGGGCCATGTGGCGCTTCTGTTTTCTCTTTCTATGGATAAGGGCGGGGCTACCGTTGTTCTTAATAAGTCTGACTACAAACAAGAAATTTACCGTCAACTTAGTGCAAAGTCAGTATACAAATAGTGATGTCGCGAACAGTTCGCCGGAGAACAGTTCCCGGCGATCATAGCTTGTTCGCGTTTGTAAAATATGCGATGTTCGACCCGCCCCTTATTCGTCATCATTTAGTAAACTTTGACCCTGTATCTCACAGTCTGCAGACACATTTCAGCCAATCAGCAGCAGACACTCCCTCCCAGATCCTCCCAGCTCCTGGGCAGCAGCCATTTTAGATTCATTCTGATCCTGCATTCTTAGTGAGAGGAGGGATAGTGCTGCTGCTGATGATTTTATAGGGAAATTGATAGCTAGGCTAGTGTCCACTACAGTCCTGAAAGACTCATCTGATATCTGCTGTAAGGACAGCACCCCAAAAAGCCCTTTTTAGGGCTAGAACATCAGTCTTTTTTTTTCTTCTTTTTTTTCTTTGTAATCTAATTGCATTTGCCTGCCTGTCAGTGTGTGTCAGGCTCACAGCATATACTGTGCCTAATTGCTCAGTGCCACCAGTCATATCTGGTGTAACATTAGTGTAAATTAAAAAAAAAAAAACTTTTACATCAGTCTGCTAGTTTAATCTAATTTCAGTTGCCAGGCCAGCCTGCCACTGCCAGAGTGCCAGCCTGTGTGTCAGGCTCACAGCATATACTGTGCCTACTTGCTCAGTGCCACCAGTCATATCTGGTGTAACATTAGTGTAAATTTAAAAAAAAAAAAAACTTTTACATCAGTCTGCTAGTGTAATCTAATTGAAGTTGCCTGCCTGCCAGTGTGTGTGCCAGGCCCACTTGCCAAGTTAGTGGCACCACTCATATTTGTTGTGACAGTAGTGTAAATATTTAAAAAAAAAACTTTTTTGACTGTGAAACATCAGTTTGCTAGTGTAATCTTATTGCAGTTGCCTGCCTGCCAGCGTGTGTGCCAGGCCCACTTGCCAAGTTAGTGGCACCACTCATATTTGTTGTGACAGTAGTGTAAAAATTTTGTAAAAATTTTTTTTTACTGTGAAACATCAGTCTGCTAGTGTAATCTAATTGCAGTTGCCTGCCTGCCAGCGTGTGTGCCAGGCCCACTTGCCAAATAGTGCCACCAATCATATTTATTATAACAGTAGTGTAAATATTTTTTTAAAAAAACTTTTTGACTGTGAAACATCAGTCTGCTAGTGTAATCTAATTGCAGTTGCCTGCCTGCCAGCGTGTGTGCCAGGCCCACTTGCCAAGTTAGTGGCACCACTCATATTTGTTGTAACTGTAGTGTAAATATTTAAAAAAAAACTTTTTTGACTGTGAAACATCAGTCTGCTAGTGTAATCTAATTGCAATTGCCTGCCTGCCAGCGTGTGTGCCAGGCCCACTTGCCAACTAGTGCCACCAATCATATTTGTTATAACAGTAGTGTAAATATTTAAAAAAAAAACTTTTTTGACTGTGAAACATCAGTCTGCTAGTGTAATCTAATAGCAGTTGCCTGCCTGCCAGCGTGTGTGCCAGGCCCACTTGCCAACTAGTGCCACCAATCATATTTGTTATAACAGTAGTGTAAATATTTAAAAAAAAAAATGTTTTTGACTGTGAAACATCAGTCTGCTAGTGTAATCTAATTGCAGTTGCCTGCCTGCCAGCGTGTGTGCCAGGCCCACTTGCCAAGTTAGTGGCACCACTCATATTTGTTGTAACAGTAGTGTAAATATTTAAAAAAAAAACTTTTTTGACTGTGAAACATCGATCTGCTAGTGTAATCTTATTGCAGTTGCCTGCCTGCCAGCATGTGTGCCAGGCCCACTTGCCAAGTTAGTGGCACCACTCATATTTGTTGTAACAGTAGTGTAAATATTAAAAAAAAAACTTTTTTGACTGTGAAACATCAGTCTGCTAGTGTAATCTAATTTCAGTTGCCAGGCCAGCCTGCCACTGCCAGCCTGTGTGCCAGGCTCACAGCATATACTGTGCCTACTTCCTCAGTGCCACCACTCATATCTGGTGTAACATTAGTGTAAATTTAAAAAAAAAACTTTTACATCAGTCTGCTAGTGTAATCTAATTTCAGTTGCCAGGCCAGCCTGCCACTGCCAGCATGTGTGTCAGGCTCACAGCATATACTGTGCCTACTTGCTCACCACCACCAGTCATATCTGGTGTAACATTAGTGTAATTTTTTTAAAAAAAAACTTTTACATCAGTCTGCTAGTGTAATCTAATTTCAGTTGCCAGGCCAGCCTGCCACTGCCAGCCTGTGTGTCAGGCTCACAGCATATACTGTGCCTACTTCCTCACTGCCACCAGTCATATCTGGTGTAACATTAGTGTAAATTTAAAAAAAAAAAAAAACTTTTACATCAGTCTGCTAGTGTAATCTAATTTCAGTTGCCAGGCCAGCTGGCTGCCACTGCCAGCCTGTGTGTCAGGCTCACAGCATATATTGTGCCTACTTCCTCAGTGCCACCAGTCATATCTGGTGTAACATTAGTGTAAATTTTTTAAAAAACTTTTACATCAGTCTGCTAGTGTAATCTAATAGCAGCTGCCTGCCTGCCACTGCCAGACTGTGTGTCAGGCTCACAGCATATACTGTGCCTACTTCCTCAGTGCCACCACTCATATCTGTTGTAACATTAGTGTACATTTTTTAAAAAAAAACTTTTACATCAGTCTGCTAGTGTAATCTAGTTTCAGTTGCCAGGCCAGCCTGCGACTGCCAGCCTGTGTGTCAGGCTCACAGCATATACTGTGCCTACTTCCTCAGTGCCACCACTCATATCTGTTGTAACATTAGTGTAATTTAAAAAAAAAAAAAAACTTTTACATCAGTCTGCTAGTGTAATCTAATTTCAGTTGCCAGGCCAGCCTGCCACTGCCAGCCTGTGTGTCAGGCTCACAGCATATACTGTGCCTACTTGCTCACTGCCACCACTCATATCTGGTGTAACATTAGTGTAATTTAAAAAAAAAAACTTTTACATCAGTCTGCTAGTGTAATCTAATTTCAGTTGCCATGCCAGCCTGCCACTGCCAGCCTGTGTGTCAGGCTCACAGCATATACTGTGCCTACTTGCTCAGTGCCACCAGTCATATCTGGTGTAACATTAGTGTAAATAAAAAAAAAAAAAAAAAAACTTTTACATCAGTCTGCTAGTGTAATCTAATTGCAGTTGCCTGCCTGCCAGCGTGTGTGCCAGGCCCACTTGCCAAGTAGTGCCACCAATCATATTTGTTATAACAGTAGTGTAAATATTTTTAAAAAAACTTTTTGACTGTGAAACATCAGTCTGCTAGTGTAATCTTATTGCAGTTGCCTGCCTGCCAGCGTGTGTGCCAGGCCCATTTGCCAAGTTAGTGGAACCACTCATATTTGTTGTAACAGTAGTGTAAATATTTAAAAAAAACTTTTTTGACTGTGAAACATCAGTTTGCTATTGGAATCTAATTGCAGTTGCCTGCCTGCCAGCGTGTGTGCCAGGCCCACTTGCCAACTAGTGCCTCCAATCATATTTGTTATAACAGTAGTGTAAATATTTAAAAAAAAACTTTTTTGACTGTGAAACATCAGTCTGCTAGTATAATCTTATTGCAGTTGCCTGCCTGCCAGCGTGTGTGCCAGGCCCACTTGCCAAGTTAGTGGAACCACTCATATTTGTTGTAACAGTAGTGTAAATATTTCAAATAAAAACTTTTTTGACTGTGAAATATCAGTCTGCTAGTGTAATCTAATTGCAGTTGCCTGCCTGCCAGCGTGTGTGCCAGGCCCACTTGCCAACTAGTGCCACCAATCATATTTGTTATAACAGTAGTGTAAATATTTTTTCAAAAAACTTTTTTGACTGTGAAACATCAGTCTGCTAGTGTAATCTTATTGCAGTTGCCTGCCTGCCAGCGTGTGTGCCAGGCTCACTTGCCAAGTTAGTGGCATCACTCATATTTGTTGTAACAGTAGAGTAAATATAAAAAAAAAAAAGTTTTTTGACTGTGAAACATCAGTCTGCTAGTGTAATCTAATTGCAGTTGCCTATTGGAAACGAGTTTGAGCAATGGCACTACACTCAGACACACTCCCCAGTATTTCTATAGTGGTCAATAATGTTTCGTTAATATGAAATCAATCTGTGCTATTAGAGGGAGGGGTGCTACCGCACAACAATAGCATACATACAAAAAGTGGAGGTGATAGAGTCACTTCCACGAAAGAATGCGGTTTTAGCACTCACTGTCTTAACCTCATGTGCGGCGTTTACTTCCAGAGTATAAAACTTAACTTTTATTTGTTTAACTAAAATAATTGGAGAAGGGGGAAAAAAGAAGGGGGAATAAAGTAGTCTTGTATAGATTGTGTTATATGCAATAATCTGTGTAAATAGGCCTTTGGGGTATGATAGCCCAGATAATTATATTACAGTATAATCTATACAGAGATCTATGCGGTACACCGGTTCAATTAGGTAAGGCTGAGTTAATGTAGTGTAGATTATTATAACGTTACCCAGTAGGGAATTGCTTAAGCTCAGCTTGGTAGCACGGATGTCTTGTACAAAAAGTAATCAGTTAAATACTGATACAATATGTTTATGTATACATATTGTTGTCATCCATCCTCTGAGACTTTTATTTATTTAAAATGATCTCTTACATATAGGATAATCTACACATAAAATACTGGATTTCTATTGGTTGTCCAGTGGAGGGAACGGTAAATGTATTAGAGTACAGGGCTACTGCTCTTCTCTAGGATATCTGAGATAAGACAGTTGCCAGTATTATCCTTCAGTTATTTGTTATTGTATCAATATAAGTCACTTAACAATGGCTGTATTGTTGCTGCTGCTGTCTTTACTTGCACTCTCTTTTATGTTTACTTATCATAGGGTTATTGTCAAGTAAATCAGTTTGTATGCATTATAATATCCCAATACCTCTTATGTAATTGCGTTTGACCCTCTGGTCTAAGATGGTTTTGTATTGAGAATAAACTAGAATATAGTGTAATCAAGCTATTATTCTTTTTACTCAATTCTGTTTCATAATAGCTAAGTGTACATTGGAGAAGCCCTAGCTATTCTGTATTTCCACGTCAAACTAGTAATATGGTCTTAAACATAAAAGGTAACTTTATTTTTTTGTGCAGCAGGGATTTCGTTGTTATTCCTGTGCAAATCCCAGTACACTGTTAAGTAGTGTTATTGGTTATTGGTATGATTGAATCAAAATATTGTGGTGTAATAGTACCACTACACAGTGTGAAATATTTGGGTATTATTTTGTGCATCAGTTGTGATTTCTGAACTTCGGTACAGCTACTCCCATCCCCAACAGAACATCAATAGTAGCCCCAAGATCATCCAGCCGTATCCGGTACAGCTACTCCCATCCCCAACAGAACATCAATAGTAGCCCCAAGATCATCCAGCCGTATCCGGTACAGCTACTCCCATCCCCAACAGAACATCAATAGTAGCCCCAAGATCATCCAGCCGTATCCGGTACAGCTACTCCCATCCCCAACAGAACATCAATAGTAGCCCCAAGATCATCCAGCCGTAACAAGAGGAAGGATTTTTTAGAATCAGGCGGGGAAGAAGACAAACCAGAAGAGGGGGGAGGAAAAAACAAAAAGCCGGCCAGAGGGAGGACATTCCAACAAACGAACCACCAGAAGAATGGGAATCAATACAAGAGGACCCCCAGCCCATTCTCCCAAATACGTCTGAATCACTAAGGGTTATCAATCTATCAGACATCCAACTTTCAGAAAGCCATATCTGTTTATTATCAAAGGGACTTTCATTCTGTCCATCACAAACAGTAGACAAATTCAAAGTCATAAAAGACATTCAACTGTAC
The DNA here is from genome assembly GCF_027579735.1 of Bombina bombina. NCBI lineage: Eukaryota > Metazoa > Chordata > Amphibia > Anura > Bombinatoridae > Bombina > Bombina bombina. The sequence goes on from NC_069504.1 coordinate 1,156,552,977, forward strand.
ATACGTAAACTGCTCCTAAAAATTTTTTTTACAGATAAAGAACCAGAATGGGGCTGGAATTCAGAGGAAATCCAAACAATTCAAGATTTACAGAGTCTATTGGATGAAAACGATCCAAGTATGAACAAAAAATGGAGAAACAAAATCCATAACAAATCTACCTTTGTACCGCAAAATGTAAATGCCCCCCAATTGGACATATTCAATGAGATGGTCTGCAATGAAATCACCAGTTTGAATATACCTCCCAAGATCAATAATCTAACCTACAAAGAGAGACAAGCACTACAAGAGATGCAACATTGGGATGAAGTTGTCATTAGAAACTCAGATAAGGGTGGCAACATTGTAATTTGGCCCCTGACATTATACCTAAAAGAAGTATACAAACAACTGAAAGATACAAGCTGCTATGTGAAATTGTTCAATAACCCAACAACTAACATCCATAAGAAATACAATAAGCTGATCACGGAAGCCGCATATGAAGGGGTTATCAATGAAAAAGAGAAAAAATATCTGAACGTAACAAAACCAAAGACTGCAACATTCTATCTAATACCAAAGATCCACAAGAATCAAGAAAGTCCACCAGGAAGACCTATTGTCTCCGGTATAGGCTGTCTCACTGAAAGAGCAAGCGAATATATAGATTTTCGCTTAAGAGACTATGTTGCAGAGCTCCCCTCATACGTTCAAGACACCATGCAGGTCCTTCAGAGACTCAACAATATCTCTTTGAACAAATCAACATGGCTGGTAACAACGGATGTTGAGTCATTATATACTTCAATTCAACATAAAGATGGTTTACAAGCAGTTCGCTACTTCTTAGAACAAAAATATGAAGAGGGAAAACCACATGATGATTTCATCCTTAACCTACTGGAATTTGTATTAACCAACAACACATTCATCTTTGATAACCAACATTATCTACAGGTCCGGGGCACTGCCATGGGCACTGCCTGTGCCCCGACCTATGCCAATCTCTTTTTAGGATGGTGGGAGGCAGAAGAAGTGTTCTCTGATACAAACAATCTATACACAGACCTTATACCCATGTGGATAAGGTACATAGATGATATCTTCTTCATCTGGGAAGGAACCCAAGAAGAACTTCTGACATTCTTAAATATATTGAACAGGAACAACTTAAACATCAAACTTACTTATGAAGCAAGCCAAAGTGAAATACATTTCTTAGACCTTACCATTAAAAAAGATTCTGAAGGCAACATCCAAACAGATCTGTATAGAAAACATACAGCAACCAATAGCATCCTACACAGTACAAGTGCGCATGCACCAGGCACCATCCGAGGTTTACCAACGGGTGAATTTCTCAGAACCAGGAGAAACTGCTCGGAAGATACCACATTTCAAATACGAGCTAAACAAATGTCCTCCCGGCTAATAGAAAGAGGCTACAGTAAAAGGAAGATCAAACAGGCCAAATATAGAGCCCAGAGAACAAAAAGACAAGAACTATTACAAAAAAAGACCAAAACTAATGATAATAAACCTAGGTTGGTCCTTACATATAATTCACAAACTTCGCAAATAGTACAAATTATATCAAAACACTGGGATATTTTAATGACTGACCCCACACTGAAAAGATGTTTAGGAAATAAACCAGCTATAAGTTACAGACGAACCAAAAATCTAAAAGATCTACTAACCAGTAGTCATTTCCAACCAAAGAAAACAAAAACTGCATTTAATCCAGGATGTCACAAATGTGGAAACTGCAGCACTTGCAAATACATCAAGAAAACCACGAACATCACAGATCGTTTTGGCACAATACATAAAATTAGGAGATATATCAGTTGCCAGAGCGAAGGGATAATCTATGTACTTCAATGCACATGTGACAAATACTATGTCGGCATGACGACCAGAAAATTAAGAACCAGATTAATGGAACATCTAAGGAACATCAAGAATGCAAGAAAGGACAAACTGGATGGAAAATCCATTACTACTGTAGCAACACACTTCCTGGAATACCACAACTCAAAACAAGAAGATTTGGTTTGTTGGGGCATAGAAAAAGTGAGCCTAGGGATAAGAGGAGGAGATCTTGAAACTGCTCTACTAAGAGCAGAGAGCAGATGAATATACCTACTCAACTCAGTATATCCAACAGGCCTTAATGAACAAAATAATTATTTCACATTTCTATAAAATATGGAGAGAAGGACCAATTACTGATCTGGCTGCCAAGAAACTATCTTAGGCAAATACATATTTTTTATAAAAACTCCAATCTAATTAACAATGGGGAAATAACTATAAAAATCATACTAAAATGATGAGCAATTTCTATTTTTCTAAGACAAGCTATAATCTTGTCCAGATTACAAGACACTTCAATATAAATTAACACACTACCAGGAACGAGATTAAAATGAGAGTTATCACGTTAGTTGGATCAAATAAAAAACCACAGAAGATACCTTATGGCAATAAAAAAACTTCTAAGCATAAGGACAATAAACTGAGGACTGTCACATCTTGCACCAAATCACCACTAACACCTATCGGTCAATTTTCCTATGAGCAACCCCCATTTAGGGAATATTTTGTAGATTAAATTACTATCACAGTTTTTCAATGCTACATAAGTATAGGAATCTCACTTTCCCTCTTCTTTAAACAAGAATTGGAATATAAAAATTTAGTCATCACTTTATATCACTGTATCATCCACTTATTATAGGATATACACATTTACCACAACACGTTGAGACACGCAACACCTACTATCATAAATTAATAAACATCTTTTTAATGTACCTCACTATTCACTTAGAAAGTGCTTTTTGATATTTTGTAGGTTTCCTTTGCTATCACATGGGACCTGGGTTTTCTTTTTGAGGTTTTTATTCGTTTAAGACACACCACACTGTTCACCATTCACATTTAATCACTAAAACATCATGCCATTAATAGCACATAAGGTCAGCACATTTTTTATTATTTATCATTTTACACAAAATCACTAGCCATATGTCTTCATAGAACAAGGATAATTATTGGATAAACAAATTATATATAAATAAATAAAAAAATAAAAAAATAATAAAATATAAATATAGAAAACCATTAACTCTCTTAGTCTAACACAATTTCTCTTATTACTCACTCTTATTCCATTTTAGTAACTACTTCCCTGATATAAATTTTTCAAAACATTGGAAGCAAGTACGAGAACATCACATATCTGAACAAGTGATTCCAAATTTAAAATCATCATTTGATTAGCCACTCAAGATCTCTTTACCTAAATATAAATTTCTAGTAAAATTTTGTGGACTCACAAACAGGTACCCTCATCATTAGACTATAAACATGGACAGGGATATACGATCCGAGGACCTTATCACAACCTAGTTACATACAGCTCAACATAAATAGACATATATATTATTACATTGAAGGAATATAAGTAATTGAAATTATTCATGATACAATTAAACAAATTTGCCATGGATGGTACTATATTGGAATGGATTGTCAAATCTGTGTATATACCAATAACACACATATATCAAATTGACTTTAATTAAATACATTCCACCTTAAGCTGATATATTAAAATCCTCCTTAAACAACATCCGGGACCCACAACCAGACAAAATGAGGACTTGCATTGACAGATAGATTTGCCGAATCAGAAAATTTCTAAGGCGGAACTTCCGGTTCATACCGGGTTTAAATTTCTCAGAGACGGGCGGCCCGCCGCCTTTGATAAAGCCCTATACGGGCGAAACGCGTTAGGTGTAGAGATAGAGCATTGTTAAGCTCTTTTTTTAAAAATTAGGAAAAAGTAGTCGGTTACGTTTATTGTGGTTCACCGGCATCAATAGGTTGTCAGCGTGGTACACTATTTAGGGAACTCTTTAGAGGGATACTCATTAACCAATACCGTCTATAACAGTAACCTAAATTTATAACCTTTTTATAGCTTAACAGTAATAAGTTGACGACTAATTGTTACAATACGGCTAAAATAGGTATGGGATATTTACATGGGTAACTGGGCTCATTTAGACTACAAATATAACCAGTAACAACACAGATTACTGTCTACTCAAATAAATAATAAAGAGATAGACTCACAATAGCAGACCAACATAATAAACTACATGCCGGTAGCTTGATACCATCTTGTGTACAAGAAAACTATAGTTAAAATAGAACCTATTATATTACATAAGTGTACTAAAGGGCAAAGAGTAACAGGGTATCAAGTTACATGTAGCGAGCTCTCTGCAGGCACACGATTGCTGCCTAAATAAATTAAAATTAACTACATTACGGTTCATTTGGGGAATAGAATTTCACATCTGAAATGTTAACCGTGATTGCATTAAAGTGATACTATCTATGCTCAGGGAATTCGAACTCAGTAATGTATAACTCACTATAACAATCACTTCAGGTGCTGCACAACATTGTAAGCAGTACTGTTAAAACTTAATGAAGTTCAGAAATCACAACTGATGCACAAAATAATACCCAAATATTTCACACTGTGTAGTGGTACTATTACACCACAATATTTTGATTCAATCATACCAATAACCAATAACACTACTTAACAGTGTACTGGGATTTGCACAGGAATAACAACGAAATCCCTGCTGCACAAAAAAATAAAGTTACCTTTTATGTTTAAGACCATATTACTAGTTTGACGTGGAAATACAGAATAGCTAGGGCTTCTCCAATGTACACTTAGCTATTATGAAACAGAATTGAGTAAAAAGAATAATAGCTTGATTACACTATATTCTAGTTTATTCTCAATACAAAACCATCTTAGACCAGAGGGTCAAACGCAATTACATAAGAGGTATTGGGATATTATAATGCATACAAACTGATTTACTTGACAATAACCCTATGATAAGTAAACATAAAAGAGAGTGCAAGTAAAGACAGCAGCAGCAACAATACAGCCATTGTTAAGTGACTTATATTGATACAATAACAAATAACTGAAGGATAATACTGGCAACTGTCTTATCTCAGATATCCTAGAGAAGAGCAGTAGCCCTGTACTCTAATACATTTACCGTTCCCTCCACTGGACAACCAATAGAAATCCAGTATTTTATGTGTAGATTATCCTATATGTAAGAGATCATTTTAAATAAATAAAAGTCTCAGAGGATGGATGACAACAATATGTATACATAAACATATTGTATCAGTATTTAACTGATTACTTTTTGTACAAGACATCCGTGCTACCAAGCTGAGCTTAAGCAATTCCCTACTGGGTAACGTTATAATAATCTACACTACATTAACTCAGCCTTACCTAATTGAACCGGTGTACCGCATAGATCTCTGTATAGATTATACTGTAATATAATTATCTGGGCTATCATACCCCAAAGGCCTATTTACACAGATTATTGCATATAACACAATCTATACAAGACTACTTTATCCTAGGTTTTTAATTGTTTATGTTTCCCCCTTCTTTTTTCCCCCTTCTCCAATTATTTTAGTTAAACAAATAAAAGTTAAGTTTTATACTCTGGAAGTAAACGCCGCACATGAGGTTAAGACAGTGAGTGCTAAAACCGCATTCTTTCGTGGAAGTGACTCTATCACCTCCACTTTTTGTATATAATTGCAGTTGCCTGCCTGCCAGCGTGTGTGCCAGGCCAACTTGCCAAGTAGTGCCACCAATCATATTTGTTATAACAGCAGTGTATATATTTAAAAAACAAACTTTTTTGACTGTGAAACATCAGTCTGCTAGTGTAATCTATTTGCACTTGCCTGCCTGCCAGCGTGTGTGCCAGGCCCACTTGCCAAGTTAGTGGCACCACTCATATTTGTTTTAATAGTAGTGTAAATATTTAAAAAAAGCAGTGTGGCATTTTTTTTTTGTGTGTCTGCCTCTGACAACAGCGATGCCATTTGCAACCTGTGCCAAAAGAAACTGAGTCATGGGAAGTCCAACACCCACCTAGGTACAACTGCTTTGCGAAGGCACATGATCTCACATCACAAACGCCGATGGGATGAACACATGAGTAGAAGCAGCACACAAACTCAAAGCCGCCATACTCCTCCTGGTCCAGCATCTTCAGCCACATCAACCACTGCTGTACTCTTTGCCCCCTCTCATTTGTATCTATTGGGACACCGCAGTGGAAGGTACCCGGCCGAAATTTCTTTTCACAAAAGGCAATCCCAAACCTGTTCTCGATTGTGCGAAAGGAAGTAGAGGCATGTCTGGCACACAGTGTTGGGGCAAGGGTCCATCTGACCACTGATAGCTGGTCTGCAAAGCATGGTCAGGGCAGGTATATCACCTACACTGCGCATTGGGTAAACCTGCTGATGGCTGACAAGCATGGAATGCGTGGCTCTGCAGAGGAGTTGGTGACAACGCCACGACTTGCAGGCAGGCCTGCTGCTACCTCCTCTTCTCCTCCTACTCCATCCTCTTCCATAACCTCTTCCTCGGCTGAGTCCTCTTCTGCTGCTGCATCTTGCTCCACATCAACGGCACCCCCCAGCTCCCCAGGTACTAGTTCACATCCTGGATACGGCAGTGTCACGCCGTCTTGGGGTTGACTTGCCTGAAAGCAGATTGTCACACCGCACCAGCACTCCTGTCCGCCCTGAACGCACAGGTGGATCAGTGGCTGACTCCGCACCAACTGGAGATCGGCAAAGCGGTTTCTGACAACGGAAGTAATTTGGTCGCGGCATTGAAATTGGGCAAGTTGACACATGTGCCGTGCATGGCACATGTGTGTAATATTATTGTACAACGCTTTGTGCATAAGTACCCAGGCTTACAGGACGTCCTGAAGCAGGTCAGGAAGGTGTGTGGCCATTTCAGGCGTTCCTACACGGCCATGGTGCACTTGTCAGATTTCCAGCAACGAAACAACCTGCCAGTGAGGCGCTTGATTTGCGACAGCCCGACACGTTGGAATTCAACACTCCTAATGTTCGACCGCCTGCTCCAACAAAAAAGCTCTTAACGAGTATTTGTATAACCAGGGTGCTAGGACAGCCTCTGGGGAGCTGGAGATTTTTTTGCCACATTACTGGACGCTCATGCGCAATGCCTGTAGGCTCATGCGTCCTTTTGAGGAGGTGACAAAGCTAGTCAGTCACACCGAAGGCACCATCAGCGACATCATACCATTTGTTTTCTTCCTGGAGCGTGCCCTGCGAAGAGTGCTGGATCAGGACATAGATGAGCGTGAAGAGGAAGAGTTGTGGTCTCCATCACCACCAGAAACAGGCTTATCAGCATTGCTTGCTGGACCAGCGGCAACACAGGAAGAGGATTGTGAGGAAGAGGAGTCAGAGGAGGAATGTAGCTTTGAGGAGGAGGAGGAGGAAGACCAAGCACAACAGGCATCCCAGGGTGCTCGTTGTTGTCACCTATCTGGTACCCGTGGTGTTGTACATGGCTGGGGGGAAGAAGAAACCTTCAGTGAGATCACTGAGGACGAGGAACGGGACATGAGTAGCTCGGCATCCAACCTTGTGCAAATGGGGTCTTTCATGCTGTTGTGCCTGTTGAGGGACACTCGTATAAAAAAGCTGAAGGAGAACGAACTGTACTGGGTGTCCACGCTGCTAGACCCCCGGTATAAGCATAAAGTGACTGAAATGTTACCAAATTCCCGCAAGTCGGAAAGGATGGAGCAGTTCAAAAATAAATTAAAAAGTATGCTTTACACAGCGTATAAGGGTGATCTCACAGCACAACGGAAATCTAACAGGGGAAGAGATGAAAGTAATACTCCTCCTCCCACGACCACGCCGGTGAGGACAGGACCCTTTCCAGACGTGTTGTTGATGGAGGACATGCGGACCTTTTTAACTCCTATGCATCGCCACAGCACTTCGGGATCCAGCCTCAGAGAATGACTCAACCGACAGGTAGCAGACTACCTCGCATTAAATGCGGATCTCGACACTCTGAGGAGCAATGAACCCCTTGACTACTGGGTGTGCAGGCTTGACCTGTGGCCTGAGCTATCCCAATTTGCAATCGAACTTCTGGCCTGCCCCGCTTCAAGTGTCCTGTCAGAAAGGACCTTCAGTGCAGCAGGAGGTATTGTCACTGAGAAGAAAAGTCGCCTAGGTCAAAAAAGTCTTGATTATCTCACCTTTATTAAAATGAATAAGGGATGGATCTCGAAGGGACTGACATTGGGCGATACATTCGATTAAAAAAGGCCTGATGAGATGAGCTGCCTTGGGATAAAAATGGTCCACACGCTGCTGTATTTTATCTTCGAATGCCGGATGACTTGTGTGACTTATCCGCCAACAACTAGGGTTCAAGCCACAATGTTTTAGGGCACTTCCTAACTGTCAAACAAACATCAATTTTTCTGGCCGCTGCTACAGCAGCGGCTGCAACAATACCTAATTTTTCAGGCATGTGTGCATGCCTAATTTTTCTGGCCTCTGGTGCTGCACTGTGGCTTCAAAACCCAAACCAAAAAAAGGCACATAACAGGGATTAAACTGCTAAGAATAGTACTACTTAACACACCACTCTATCTGGTGGCAAATTTGAAGTAGGAGGACCGACCAAGCATCTTTTTCCATCTCCCGGTTCCTAAAAATTATCTCCGGGTTCCTAAAAACGATGCCATACCTGTACTCGATTGTGCAAAAGGAAGTCATGGCATATGGGGTCTTTCATGCTGTCGTGCCTGTTGAGGGTCGGGGACCCTTGTATAAAAAGGCTGAAGGAGAACGACCTGTACTGGGTGTCCAAGCATCTTTTTCCATCTCCAGGTTCCTAAAAATTATCTCCGGGTTCCTAAAATCGATGCCATACCTGTACTCGATTGTGCAAAAGGAAGTCATGGCATATGGGGTCTTTCATGCTGTCGTGCCTGTTGAGGGTCAGGGACCCTCGTATAAAAAGGCTGAAGGAGAACGACCTGTACTGGGTGTCCAAGCATCTTTTTCCATCTCCCGGTTCCTAAAAATATCTCCGGGTTCCTAAAATCGATGCCATACCTGTACTCGATTGTGCAAAAGGAAGTCATGGCATATGGGGTCTTTCATGCTGTCGTGCCTGTTGAGGGTCGGGGACCCTCGTATAAACAGGCTGAAGGAGAACGACCTGTACTGGGTGTCCAAGCATCTTTTTCCATCTCCCGGTTCCGAAAAATTATCTCCGGGTTCCTAAAATCGATGCCATACCTGTACTCGATTGTGCAAAAGGAAGTCATTGCATATGGGGTATTTCATGCTGTCATGTCTGTTGAGGGTCGGGGACCCTCGTATAAAAAGGCTGAAGGGGAACGACCTGTACTGGGTGTCCAAGCATCTTTTTCCATCTCCCGGTTCCTAAAAATTATCTCCTGGTTCCTAAAATCAATGCCATACCTGTACTCGATTGTGCAAAAGGAAGTTGGGCATATGGGGTCTTTCATGCTGTCGTGTCTGTTGAGGGTCGGGGACCCTCGTATAAAAAGGCTGAAGGAGAACGACCTGTACTGGGTGTCCAAGCATCTTTTTCCATCTCCCGGTTCCTAAAAATTATCTCTGGGTTCCTAAAATTGATGCCATACCTGTACTCGATTGTGCAAAAGGAAGTCATGGCATATGGGGTATTTCATGCTGTCATGTCTGTTGAGGGTCGGGGACCCTCGTATAAAAAGGCTGAAGGAGAACGACCTGTACTGGGTGTCAAAGCATCTTTTTCCATCTCCCGGTTCCTAAAAATTATCTCTGGGTTCCTAAAATTGATGCCATACCTGTACTCGATTGTGCAAAAGGAAGTCATGGCATATGGGGTCTTTCATACTGTCGTGCCTGTTGAGGGTTGGGGACCCTCGTATAAAAAGGCTGAAGGAGAACGACCTGTACTGGGTGTCCAAGCATCTTTTTCCATCTCCCGGTTCCTAAAAATGATCTCCGGGTTCCTAAAATCGATGCCATACCTGTACTCGATTGTGCAAAAGGAAGTCATGGCATATGAGGTCTTTCATGCTGTCGTGCCTGTTGAGGGTCGGGGACCCTCGTATAAAAAGGCTGAAGGAGAACGACCTGTACTGGGTGTCCAAGCATCTTTTTCCATTTCCCGGTTCCTAAAAATTATCTCCGGGTTCCTAAAATCGATGCCATACCTGTACTCGATTGTGCAAAAGGAAGTCATGGCATATGGGGTCTTTCATGCTGTCGTGCCTGTTGAGGGTCGGGGACCCTCGTATAAAAAAAGCTGAAGGAGAACGACCTGTACTGGGTATCCAAGCATCTTTTTCCATCTCCTGGTTCCAAAAAATTATCTCCGGGTTCCTAAAATTGATGCCATACCTGTACTCGATTGTGCAAAAGGAAGGCATGGCATATGGGGTCTTTCATGCTGTCGTGCCTGTTGAGGGTCGGGGACCCGCGTATAAAAAGGCTGAAGGAGAACGACCTGTACTGGGTGTCCAAGCATCTTTTTCCATCTCCCGGTTCCTAAAAATTATCTCCGGGTTCCTAAAATCGATGCCATACCTGTACTCGATTGTGCAAAAGGAAGTCATGGCATATGGGGTCTTTCATGCTGTCGTGCCTGTTACGGTACCAACAGTGTACCAAGGGTTAGTACCAGGGAACAATGTCCTGCATACAGAATCAGCACTTCACAACCTTGATCAGTTTCCCTGCAAACATGAGACCAAGCTCCACATTTCAGGTTTAAAACAGAATGACTACTTTATTTGAAGGCAGCACACAGATTTATACACCCTGGCTTCAGGTTACAAAGGGCATTGGTTTAACAGTAAAGCAAACATATGAACAATGCATCAAACCTCTAACAATTGTCTATTCACAGGTAAAACAGATTAACATATTAAGTTAATTAACTAGGGAAGAACGTTTACTCAGACAATCTGATGTTGGGCAGTCTAGTTAACATAATCACACAAGGACACAATAAGTTTACCCAGACAGACTCCTGAGACACAATCAGATCTGAAACATACATAGAATACATCTTATTACTGAATATAGGAACAGTTCTTATTAGCTATAAAGTCTTTTATGCCCACTTGGCTTATAGAGTCACAATTGCTCCCACAAGGGGCACTCACACCCTGTACCCATCCTGTATTTATGGATACAGGGTGACATAGACATAAGACAGAGTTATGAAAGTACATGGGGTGTCCAGCATATAACATTCCATATTTCCATGCAGTCTCTGGGTATCCTTAAGCCCATGTACCTCCAGCCCAAAGAATGTTCCATAACAGGCCCTCCAATGTACAGTGGCGAGATTGGTTTTGTCACATCTCTCCCCTTTTCCAAACAGACTAACAGGGTATCTGACCTCCTGCCGGTCAGTGCCCTGGTTAGTCCAGCAACCCACCCATAAAACACAATTAGTAGTACAGCCCACCCACAATAAATGGTTACTACACCTGAGTACGGAGAAAACTTGTCCATGTCCAGGTGCCTCACCACAGCTGTGTGGGGGACTGGTACGCTGAATTGGTGGGTTGCGAGGTGGGCAGAGACCAGCTGTACTCTGCCCGGGTGCCAGCACTACCATGGAAATAGCCTGGTGGGAGCCTGGTTGCTGGAGGGGGAGACCGACTGTCTCCCCTTTGGATACATAGCTGTGCTGCTGGAGGGGGAGACCAATCGTCTCCCCTTTGGCTAAACAGCCGTGTTGCTGGGGGACAGGACCAACTGTCCCTAACCCTTGTAACGCAGCCTGCCGCTGGGGAATGGAGTCTGGGCTCCCAATTCCCTGTATATTCCTCTGCTGCTGGGGGACAGGACCATCAAACTCCTCTCCCTCTGGTTTGTCATGCTCGGCTGTCCAGGGTATATACTGTGCCATATACCACCAGAGCGCCTGGTAGGCATGTCAGTTTGCTGGGACAATCCATCTGTATTCCCGTTATGAGAGAGAATTCCTGTCCATACAAACAAGGGTTCAAATTCCTCAGTGCCCAGACCAGGGCCAAACAGTCCTTCAAAATCCCATCAGCTTCTTTACGAGTTTTCTGTACCTGCTCTTTATAGGTATCCACAATCCCTTCATACTGACATAGGGTGCCCTTGAGTTGCTGCACCTCACTATGAGCCAGCGTCAGCTTCTCCTCAAGTGTCGCTAAGTTTGTCTTTAAGGTTTCATGTCCCACTCTCAAGCTGGTGTTTTCTGCAGTCTGTCGGTGCAGCTTGTCTAGCAGAGATTCACGTTCTAAACGTGCTATTTCCTCTGCGCTCCTCTTCTCCTTCATCAGCGCATTGTAACGGGACCTCCACATATCAATAGCGGACAGAGATTTACTGAGCTCAGCGTCCTGGGGCTTAGCAGCAGGTGGGTCAGTCTCTGCTGCACGGATCTGGGCACGGGTAGTCACAGAGTTAACATCAGCGGGACCCATAGGAGCGTAGGCAGAAACAAGGGGGGCCAAGTCATTTCCAAGAAGAACATCAGCAGGTAAGTCCTTCTTGACCCCCACATTCACAGGTCTAGCGCCCACTCCCCAATCCAAATGTACCCTGGCAACAGGTAGGCTGAACACATCGCCCCCTGCTACCCTCACAGCCACAGTGTCTCCAGTGTACTGTTTCTCAGACACCAAGTTCTTTTGAAGCAAGGTCATGGTAGCACCAGTATCCCGTAGACCACTGACCTTCTTCCCATTCACTTTAACCAGTTGCCGGTTATTCCGGTGGGCAGCTTGCACAAGGTCTGCCTCATGTAGGATGCTCCAGAATTCTTGCGCCTCTACGTAGCGGGCCGCAGGCTGAGGATTACGTGGGATTCCGCCGGCGGGTCTTCTCCAGGACTGCGCTTGGGTCGCTGCGTTTAGGGGACACTCTGGTCTTTTGTGCCCTAGTTGCTTACATCCAAAGCATCGAATCGGTTGTGAGTAGCCCCGCAAATTGAACAGGGCTCTCTGAGGGTAGTTCATGGCCAGAGGCCGTGTGGTATAGCGGTGCGCCGGGGTTTGGTAACTGGCAGCTGCTGGGGTGACTGGGGGTCTGTACTCCACTCTAGCAGGGGGCTTAGTGGTAGCAGTGTCCAGTTTGCGGGCATCCGTATACTCATCTGCCAAGCGAGCCGCTTCATGCAGGGTGGAGGGTTTACGGTCCCGAACCCACTCTCGAACTCCTGCGGGTAACTTGTCGAAGCAATGTTCCAACAGGAATAGCTGCAGCACCTCTTCCCCAGATATGGCTTGGCACCCCGCTATCCAGTGAGCTGCTGTGCGGTGCACCTTACATGCCCACTCAAGGTAGGAATCTCCAGCTAATTTAACAGTGTCTCTGAACCGCCTCCGGTATGCCTCCGGTGTAACCGCATACCTGGAGAGCAGAGCCTCTTTTACAGTATTATAATCCCTGACTTCCTCATCTGGAATGGCCTGAAAAGCCTCTCTGGCCCGGCCGGATAATTTTCCAGATAATATCGTGACCCAGTCCTCTGCGGGTACCTTGTGTAGTGCACATTGCCTCTCAAAATCTGCAAGGTACCCATCAATCTCTCCTTCTGTTTCCAGGAAGTTTTTAAAAGCTGCAAAATTTACTTTTCTCTTTTCCATCTTAGTCAGTATTGTAATAATCCCCCTCTTCCTGAGGTTACTGGCTTGTGTAGTTGCTCTTCTGGGCGATAAGGTTCATTCCGTCGCTGCCACCAATATTACGGTACCAACAGTGTACCAAGGGTTAGTACCAGGGAACAATGTCCTGCATACAGAATCAGCACTTCACAACCTTGATCAGTTTCCCTGCAAACATGAGACCAAGCTCCACATTTCAGGTTTAAAACAGAATGACTACTTTATTTGAAGGCAGCACACAGATTTATACACCCTGGCTTCAGGTTACAAAGGGCATTGGTTTAACAGTAAAGCAAACATATGAACAATGCATCAAACCTCTAACAATTGTCTATTCACAGGTAAAACAGATTAACATATTAAGTTAATTAACTAGGGAAGAACGTTTACTCAGACAATCTGATGTTGGGCAGTCTAGTTAACATAATCACACAAGGACACAATAAGTTTACCCAGACAGACTCCTGAGACACAATCAGATCTGAAACATACATAGAATACATCTTATTACTGAATATAGGAACAGTTCTTATTAGCTATAAAGTCTTTTATGCCCACTTGGCTTATAGAGTCACAATTGCTCCCACAAGGGGCACTCACACCCTGTACCCATCCTGTATTTATGGATACAGGGTGACATAGACATAAGACAGAGTTATGAAAGTACATGGGGTGTCCAGCATATAACATTCCATATTTCCATGCAGTCTCTCGGTATCCTTAAGCCCATGTACCTCCAGCCCAAAGAATGTTCCATAACAGGCCCTCCAATGTACAGTGGCGAGATTGGTTTTGTCACATCTCTCCCCTTTTCCAAACAGACTAACAGGGTATCTGACCTCCTGCCGGTCAGTGCCCTGGTTAGTCCAGCAACCCACCCATAAAACACAATTAGTAGTACAGCCCACCCACAATAAATGGTTACTACACCTGAGTACGGAGAAAACTTGTCCATGTCCAGGTGCCTCACCACAGCTGTGTGGGGGACTGGTACGCTGAATTGGTGGGTTGCGAGGTGGGCAGAGACCAGCTGTACTCTGCCCGGGTGCCAGCACTACCATGGAAATAGCCTGGTGGGAGCCTGGTTGCTGGAGGGGGAGACCGACTGTCTCCCCTTTGGATACATAGCTGTGCTGCTGGAGGGGGAGACCAATCGTCTCCCCTTTGGCTAAACAGCCGTGTTGCTGGGGGACAGGACCAACTGTCCCTAACCCTTGTAACGCAGCCTGCCGCTGGGGAATGGAGTCTGGGCTCCCAATTCCCTGTATATTCCTCTGCTGCTGGGGGACAGGACCATCAAACTCCTCTCCCTCTGGTTTGTCATGCTCGGCTGTCCAGGGTATATACTGTGCCATATACCACCAGAGCGCCTGGTAGGCATGTCAGTTTGCTGGGACAATCCATCTGTATTCCCGTTATGAGAGAGAATTCCTGTCCATACAAACAAGGGTTCAAATTCCTCAGTGCCCAGACCAGGGCCAAACAGTCCTTCAAAATCCCATCAGCTTCTTTACGAGTTTTCTGTACCTGCTCTTTATAGGTATCCACAATCCCTTCATACTGACATAGGGTGCCCTTGAGTTGCTGCACCTCACTATGAGCCAGCGTCAGCTTCTCCTCAAGTGTCGCTAAGTTTGTCTTTAAGGTTTCATGTCCCACTCTCAAGCTGGTGTTTTCTGCAGTCTGTCGGTGCAGCTTGTCTAGCAGAGATTCACGTTCTAAACGTGCTATTTCCTCTGCGCTCCTCTTCTCCTTCATCAGCGCATTGTAACGGGACCTCCACATATCAATAGCGGACAGAGATTTACTGAGCTCAGCGTCCTGGGGCTTAGCAGCAGGTGGGTCAGTCTCTGCTGCACGGATCTGGGCACGGGTAGTCACAGAGTTAACATCAGCGGGACCCATAGGAGCGTAGGCAGAAACAAGGGGGGCCAAGTCATTTCCAAGAAGAACATCAGCAGGTAAGTCCTTCTTGACCCCCACATTCACAGGTCTAGCGCCCACTCCCCAATCCAAATGTACCCTGGCAACAGGTAGGCTGAACACATCGCCCCCTGCTACCCTCACAGCCACAGTGTCTCCAGTGTACTGTTTCTCAGACACCAAGTTCTTTTGAAGCAAGGTCATGGTAGCACCAGTATCCCGTAGACCACTGACCTTCTTCCCATTCACTTTAACCAGTTGCCGGTTATTCCGGTGGGCAGCTTGCACAAGGTCTGCCTCATGTAGGATGCTCCAGAATTCTTGCGCCTCTACGTAGCGGGCCGCAGGCTGAGGATTACGTGGGATTCCGCCGGCGGGTCTTCTCCAGGACTGCGCTTGGTTCGCTGCGTTTAGGGGACACTCTGGTCTTTTGTGCCCTAGTTGCTTACATCCAAAGCATCGAATCGGTTGTGAGTAGCCCCGCAAATTGAACAGGGCTCTCTGAGGGTAGTTCATGGCCAGAGGCCGTGTGGTATAGCGGTGCGCCGGGGTTTGGTAACTGGCAGCTGCTGGGGTGACTGGGGGTCTGTACTCCACTCTAGCAGGGGGCTTAGTGGTAGCAGTGTCCAGTTTGCGGGCATCCGTATACTCATCTGCCAAGCGAGCCGCTTCATGCAGGGTGGAGGGTTTACGGTCCCGAACCCACTCTCGAACTCCTGCGGGTAACTTGTCGAAGCAATGTTCCAACAGGAATAGCTGCAGCACCTCTTCCCCAGATATGGCTTGGCACCCCGCTATCCAGTGAGCTGCTGTGCGGTGCACCTTACATGCCCACTCAAGGTAGGAATCTCCAGCTAATTTAACAGTGTCTCTGAACCGCCTCCGGTATGCCTCCGGTGTAACCGCATACCTGGAGAGCAGAGCCTCTTTTACAGTATTATAATCCCTGACTTCCTCATCTGGAATGGCCTGAAAAGCCTCTCTGGCCCGGCCGGATAATTTTCCAGATAATATCGTGACCCAGTCCTCTGCGGGTACCTTGTGTAGTGCACATTGCCTCTCAAAATCTGCAAGGTACCCATCAATCTCTCCTTCTGTTTCCAGGAAGTTTTTAAAAGCTGCAAAATTTACTTTTCTCTTTTCCATCTTAGTCAGTATTGTAATAATCCCCCTCTTCCTGAGGTTACTGGCTTGTGTAGTTGCTCTTCTGGGCGATAAGGTTCATTCCGTCGCTGCCACCAATATTACGGTACCAACAGTGTACCAAGGGTTAGTACCAGGGAACAATGTCCTGCATACAGAATCAGCACTTCACAACCTTGATCAGTTTCCCTGCAAACATGAGACCAAGCTCCACATTTCAGGTTTAAAACAGAATGACTACTTTATTTGAAGGCAGCACACAGATTTATACACCCTGGCTTCAGGTTACAAAGGGCATTGGTTTAACAGTAAAGCAAACATATGAACAATGCATCAAACCTCTAACAATTGTCTATTCACAGGTAAAACAGATTAACATATTAAGTTAATTAACTAGGGAAGAACGTTTACTCAGACAATCTGATGTTGGGCAGTCTAGTTAACATAATCACACAAGGACACAATCAGTTTACCCAGACAGACTCCTGAGACACAATCAGATCTGAAACATACATAGAATACATTTTATTACTGAATATAGGAACAGTTCTCTAGAGTCACAATTGCTCCCACAAGGGGCACTCACACCCTGTACCCATCCTGTATTTATGGATACAGGGTGACATAGACATAAGACAGAGTTATGAAAGTACATGGGGTGTCCAGCATATAACATTCCATATTTCCATGCAGTCTCTGGGTATCCTTAAGCCCATGTACCTCCAGCCCAAAGAATGTTCCATAACAGGCCCTCCAATGTACAGTGGCGAGATTGGTTTTGTCACAGTGCCTGTTGAGGGTCGGGGACCCTCGTATAAAAAGGCTGAAGGAGAACGACCTGTACTGGGTGTCCAAGCATCTTTTTCCATCTCCCGGTTCCTAAAATCCATGCCTGATAGGGGACACCGCAGTGGAAGGTACCTGGCCACAATTTCTTTGCACAAAAGGCAATCCCGGACCCCAACCTGTACTCGATTGTGCAAAAGGAAGTAACCTTACCATGGATACCAGACGCACATCTTTGTAATTCTCTGTCTGGGAAATTATATATCTATCAAATCTATCTATTTATCTATCAAATCTATATAACTATCAATCGTATCTATCAAATGTATATTGCATCTATTGATCTATGTAATTTGTATCTATCAAATGTATATTGCATCTATTGATCTATGCAATTTGTATCTATCAAATGTATATTGCATCTATTGATCTATGTAATTCGTATCTATCATATGTATATTGCATCTATTGATCTATGTAATTCGTATCTATCAAATGTATATTGCATCTATAGATCTATGTAATTTGTATCTATCAAATGTATATTGCATCTATTGATCTATGTAATCTATGTATCTATCTATCAAATATATCTATGTCATGGCTGGACTATTTTGTGACAGTCACTTGTGTTTCGGCCAAATTTGAAGTAGGAGAACCGACCAAGCATCTTTTTCTATCTCCCGGTTCCTAAAATCCATGCCATATACACGTCCCCTGCCCTGATAGGGGACACCGCAGTGGAAGGTACCCGGCCACAATTTCTTTGCACAAAAGGCAATCCCGGACACCAACCTGTACTCGATTGTGCAAAAGGAAGTAACCTTACCATGGGTCTCAGACCGCATGTCTTGTAATTCTCTGTCTGGGAAATTATATATCTATCAAATCTATCTATTTATCTATCAAATCTATCTAACTATCAATCGTATCTATCAAATGTATATTGCATCTATTGATCTATGTAATTTGTATCTATCAAATGTATATTGCATCTATTGATCTATGTAATTCGTATCTATCAAATGTATATTGCATCTATTGATCTATGTAATTCATATCTATCAAATGTATATTGCATCTATTGATCTATGTAATTCGTATCTATCAAATGTATATTGCATCTATTGATCTATGTAATTCGTATCTATCAAATGTATATTGCATCTATTGATCTATGTAATTACTATCTATCAAATGTATATTGCATCTATTGATCTATGTAATTTGTATCTATCGAATGTATATTGCATCTATTGATCTATGTAATCTATGTATCTATCTATCAAATCTATCTATCTCGTGGCCGGACTGTTTTGTGACAGCCACTTGTGTTTCGGCCAAATTTGAAGTAGGAGGACCAACCAAGCATCTTTTTCCATCTCCCGGTTCCTAAAATCAATGCCACATACACCTCCCCCGAGGGGGAGTAACAGGTATTAAACTGATCAGAATAGTACTACTTAACACACCACTCATATCTGGTGGCACAATAGATTGCACGCGCAGTGCCCCAAATTTGAAGCTGGAGGACCGACCAAGCATCTTTTTCCATCTCCCGGTTCCGAAAATCCATGCCATATACACGTCCCCTGGCGCCGCAACTGCCTCTGGGAACCTTACCATGGGTCCGAGACCGCACGTCTTGTAATTCTCTGTCTGGGAAATTATATATCTATCAAATCTATCTATTTATCTAGCAAATCTATCTAAATATCAATCGTATCTATCAAATATATATTGCATCTATTGATTTATGTAATTCGTATCTATCAAACGTATATTGCATCTATTGATCTATGTAATTCGTATCTATCAAATGTATATTGCATCTATTGATCTATGTAATTTGTATCTATCACATATATATTACATCTATTGATCTTTGTAATTTGTATCTATCAAATGTATATTGCATCTATTGATCTATGTAATTCGTATCTATCAAATGTATATTGCATCTATTGATCTATGTAATTCGTATCTATCAAATGTATATTGCATATATTGATCTATGCAATTAGTATCTATCAAATGTATATTGCATCTATTGATCTATGTAATTCGTATATGTATATTGCATCTATTGATCTATGTAATTCGTATCAATCAAATGTATATTGCATCTATTGATCTATGTAATTTGTATCCATCAAATGTATATTGCATCTATTGATCTATGTAATTCGTATCTATCAAATGTATATTGCATCTATTGATCTATGTAATTTGTATCTATAAAATGTATATTGCATCTATTGATCTATGTAATTTGTATCTATCAAATGTATATTGCATCTATTGATCTATGTAATTTGTATCTATCAAATGTATATTGCATCTATTGATCTATGTAATTAGTATCTATCAAATGTATATTGCATCTCTTGATCTATGTAATTCATATCTATCATATGTATATTGCATCTATTGATCTATGTAATTCGTATCTATCAAATGTATATTGCATCTATTGATCTATGTAATTTGTATCTATCAAATATATATTGCATCTATTGATCTATGTAATCTATGTATCTATCTATCAAATCTATCTATCTCGTGGCCGGACTGTTTTGTGACAACCACTTGTGTTTTGGCCAAATTTGAAGTATGAGGACCGACCAAGCATCTTTTTCCATCTCCCGGTTCCTAAAATCCATGCCACATACACCTCCCCCGATAGGGTTGAGTAACAGGTATTAAACTGCTAAGAATAGTAGTACTTAACACACCACTCATATCTGGTGGCACAATAGATTGCACGCGCAGTGCCCCAAATTTGAAGCTGGAGGACCGACCAAGCATCTTTTTCCATCTCCCGTTTCCGAAAATCCATGCCATATACACGTCCCCTGGTGCCGCAACTGCCTCTGGGAACCTTACCATGGGTCCCAGCCGCACGTCTTGTAATTCTCTGTCTCGGAAATTATATATCTATCAAATCTATCTATTTATCTATCAAATCTATCTAACTATCAATCGTATCTATCAAATATATATTGCATGTATTGATCTATGTAATTCGTATCTATCAAATGTATATTGCATCTATTGATCTATGTAATTCGTATCTATCAAATGTATATTGCATTTATTGATCTATGTAATTTGTATCTATCAAATGTATATTGCATCTGTTGATCTATGTAATTCGTATTTATCAAATGTATATTGTATCTATTGATCTATGTAATTCGTATTTATCAAATGTATATTGCATCTATATATCTATGTAATTTGTATCTATCAAATGTATATTGCATCTATTGATCTATGTAATTCATATCTATCAAATGTATATTGCATCTATTGATCTATGTAATTCATATCTATCAAATGTATATTGCATCTATTGATCTATGTAATTCGTATCTATCAAATGTATATTGCATCTATTGATCTATGTAATTCGTATCTATCAAATGTATATTGCAGCTATTGATCTATGTAATTCGTATCTTGTTACGGTACCAACAGGATACCAAGGGATAATACCAGGGAACAACGTCCTGCATAGGGAATCAGCAATTCACAAACCAGCCAGTTTTCAGGTTTAAACAGAATGTCATTTATTAAAGGCTATGCCTAGTATTTATGCAGGTCTGACCCCCCCCCCAGATGGGGGTTGAAAGACTGTTGTACATTACATGGAGGGAACAAGCCCTTTGACATGATACAATAGAATTATATTACTTAAACACTTCAAACACAAGACACTCTTGTCTCTTCTTATCACTTAGGCGTTTTCTCTCTGAGGGTGATCAAACAATGGAATTCTTATCACTAACTAAATTATGGTTGGAGCCAGCAACTTGTGTTTAGAAAATAGTTTCTTAAAGCTAAACACAGTTAACTCCTTCAGTCCTGACAGAAGGGTCTGTCACATAGCTCCCCCCTTGTGGAAAACTCCGGCAGACCAGGCTTGACCCTTTTGCGGGTCAACCTGGGGATGACCGGACTAGGAGGTGGTAGGCATGTCAGTTTGCTGGGACAATCCATCTGTATTCCCGTTATGAGAGAGAATTCCTGTCCATACAAACAAGGGTTCAAATTCCTCAGTGCCCAGACCAGGGCCAAATAGTCCTTCAAAATCCCATCAGCTTCTTTACAAGTTTTCTGTACCTGCTCTTTATAGGTATCCACAATCCCTTCATACTGACATAGGGTGCCCTTGAGTTGCTGCACCTCACTATGAGCCAGCGTCAGCTTCTCCTCAAGTTTGTCTTTAAGGTTTCATGTCCCACTCTCAAGCTGGTGTTTTCTGCAGTCTGTCGGTGCAGCTTGTCTAGCAGAGATTCACGTTCTAAACATGCTTTTTCCTCTGCGCTCCTCTTCTCCTTCATCAGCGCATTGTAACGGGACCTCCACATATCAATAGCGGATAGAGATTTACTGAGCTCAGCGTCCTGGGGCTTAGCAGCAGGTGGGTCAGTCTCTGCTGCATGGATCTGGGCACGGGTAGTCACAGGGTTAACATCAGCGGGACCCATAGGAGCGTAGGCAGAAACAAGGGGGGCCAAGTCATTTCCAAGAAGAACATCAGCAGGTAAGTCCTTCTTGACCCCCACATTCACAGGTCTAGCGCCCACTCCCCAATCCAAATGTACCCTGGCAACAGGTAGGCTGAACACATCGCCCCCTGCTACCCTCACAGCCACAGTGTCTCCAGTGTACTGTTTCTCAGACACCAAGTTCTTTTGAAGCAAGGTCATGGTAGCACCAGTATCCCGTAGACCACTGACCTTCTTCCCATTCACTTTACCCAGTTGCTGGTTATTCCGGTGGGCAGCTTGCACAAGGTCTGCCTCATGTAGGATGCTCCAGCATTCTTGCGCCTCTATGTAGCGGGCCGCAGGCTAAGGATTACGTGGGATTCCGCCGGCGGGTCTTCTCCAGGACTGCGCTTGGTTTGCTGCGTTTAGGGGACACTCTGGTCTTTTCTGCCCTAGTTGCTTACATCTAAAGCACCGAATAGGTTGTGAGTAGCACCGCGAATTGAACAGGGCTCTCTGAGGGTAGTTCATGGCCGGAGGCCGTGTGGTATAGCGGTGCGCCGGGGTTTGGTAACTGACAGCTGCTGGGGTGACTGGGGGTCTGTACTCCACTCTAGCAGGGGGCTTAGTGGTAGCAGTGTCCAGTTTGCGGGCATCCGTATACTCATCTGCCAAGCGAGCCGCTTCCTGCAGGGTGGAGGGTTTACGGTCCCGAACCCACTCTCGAACTCCTGCGGGTAACTTGTCGAAGCAATGTTCCAACAGGAATAGCTGCAGCACCTCTTCCCCAGATACGGCTTGGCACCCCGCTATCCAGTGAGCTGCTGTGCGGTGCACCTTACATGCCCACTCAAGGTAGGAATCTTCAGCTGCTTTAACAGTGTCTCTGAACCGCCTCCGGTATGCATCGGTGTAACCGCATACCTGGAGAGCAGAGCCTCTTTTATAGTATTATAATCCCCAACTTCCTCATCTGGAATGGCCCGAAAAGCCTCACTGGCCCGGCCGGATAATTTTCCAGATAATATCGTGACCCAGTCCTCTGCGGGTACCTTGTGTAGTGCACATTGCCTCTCAAAATCCGCAAGGTACCCATCAATCTCTCCTTCTGTTTCCAGAAAGTTTTTAAAAGCTGCAAAATTTACTTTTCTCTTTTCCATCTTAGTCAGTATTGTAATAATCCCCCTCTTCCTGAGGTTACTGGCTTGTGTAGTTGCTCTTCTGGGCGATAAGGTTCATTCCGTCGCTTGCCACCAATTGTTACGGTACCAACAGGATACCAAGGGTTAATACCAGGGAACAACGTCCTGCATAGGGAATCAGCAATTCACAAACCAGCCAGTTTTCAGGTTTAAACAGAATGTCATTTATTAAAGGCTATGCCTAGTATTTATGCAGGTCTGACCCCCCCCCCCCCAGATGGGGGTTGAAAGACTGTTGTACATTACATGGAGGGAACAAGCCCTTTGACATGATACAATAGAATTATATTACTTAAACACTTCAACCACAAGACACTCTTGGCTCTTCTTATCACTTAGGCGTTTTCTCTCTGAGGGTGATCAAACAATGGAATTCTTATCACTAACTAAATTATGGTTGGAGCCAGCAACTTGTGTTTAGAAAATAGTTTCTTAAAGCTAAACACAGTTAACTCCTTCAGTCCTGACAGAAGGGTCTGTCCCATATCTATCAAATGTATATTGCATCTTTTGATCTATGTAATTTGTATCTATCAAATGTATATTGCATCTATTGATCTATGTAATTTGTATCTATCAAATGTATATTGCATCTATTGATCTATGTAATCTATGTATCTATCTATCAACTCTATCTATCTCGTGGTTGTGCAAATGGACTGTTTGCGGTTGTTTGCGGTGCGTTAAACGGGGAGTTTGGTCTGTCACTGTGAAGCGGGCGTAACCCTTACACTACCTGATCGATACAACATCATATCTGATGTTTTAAAGCATGTTATTCCAAACAATTTAGCAATGTTAGGTGATTTATGCCCTTTATGGCTTTAAAACAGACTCTGCATCAACTATGTAATTTTCCATGGTAGTTTTGCCATGGATCCCCCTCCTGCATGCCACAGTCCAGGTGTTAGTCCCCTTGAAACAACTTTTCCATCACTATCCGGTTCTATATTTCCAACCTAAGATCCACAAGTCCAAGACTGCTCCACCAGGTCGCCCCATTGTGGCAGGCACTAATTTTATTTTTTTCCACATAGCCATTGTTACAAACTGCTATTTGTAACTGGCCCTTTAAATGGAAAATTGCCCTGCTTCCCTGGATTTTGGAGAAGCCTATTTGCCAGCCTCCTTCCACATGACTATGGCCCCTGGAAGATTGTGCCCCTGAAAACATATTAACTTTTATTGGGTGTGTATGGCCCTTTAAGAACCGTCTGGCGACATATTGTGACTTTGGTGAACAATGCCCCTTTAAGACTATGTCCCCAGACCTGTGAAATGACTTGTCCCTGGCTTTCTCCCACTTGGTTCAGTTTCATTGTGTGCCATTAAGTGCTATGTGACAGACCCTTCAGTCAGAACTACAGAGATAACTTTGTTCAGCTTCAAGAAGCATTCTAAATACAAGTTTGCTGGGATCAGCTCTAATTAAGTTTAGTGATAAAACATTCCCATTGTCTAATCAGACTTCTAGAAGTGATAAGGTGGACTGCATTGTTTTATTGTGTGTAAAATGTTATCTGCTGAAGTAATGTTGTGGCCTGTCAAAGGGAGTGTCCCTCTATCTAATATCAAATGTGTGATGGGGGATTTTATGCCTCCCCCTGAGAGTGTCCTATTTGCATGTAACCTCAATAAAAAGCAGGCTGTGTGCTCCAGCACATCAGACCTATGTTGACCCTCTAACTTGAAGCTTTGACTCATGTTTGTAGGATACAGCTTATAATCACTACAGGGATTGCTATGTTTTTCATACTCCCTTAGCTACAGGGATTGCTACAGAAGGAAGAGGTTCGCCTACTGGAGCCTAGTCGTAGGTCCAGGGCGCAGAGCAGACGGCGAGATACCAGCCCAGCAGCGGTGGTTCATATAGTCTGCATTACTGATGGTGGCTACGCAGTAGTTATAGAGTCTACGGTGCTGCTGCTCCTTTGGTGAGCGCTAGGAGCATCCTTTTCTACGGTCCAACTTCCAGCCAGCCTGGAGGCAACCGTAACATTTGGCGGCAGCGGTGGGATTGGCGTCCTAGCGCAAGGAGCAGCACCACAACAGCACTGGTATCGTAGGAGAGTAATTGAGGGCAACGCTAGCCACTGCGCAGCGTCCCTACCTACAGCAGCATGGAGCTGACAAGATACTGGTCAGAACCATGTGAAGAGCACCTCAACCGGATCCGTCGCTATGAGGGCGCGGATTTCGTTCCAGAGGTAAAGAGGCGGCTAGTCCGATATGGTCCAGACCCTGCGCAGGAGGTAGTCAGTCGCATCATCCGGGAATTGGATACGGAGAACAAAGCTGCACGAGCCTTTGAGCGCCAACTGTGGAGTTTGAGGGTATGGACACCTGGTCTCTCTCCCCAGCCGCAGCATGTTCCACAGGGAGAGGAGAGCAGCGACCTCCCTCCCCAGCGGCAGTATACTGTGCAGAGGGAAGAGACAACCGGTCTCCTTCCCCAACCCCAACCAGAGATACCAGAGGCAGCAGGCCTCATAGACTGGTCCTGGGAGGACCCCCAGCAGGCAGGTGGAGATGGGACCGCAGTCTCTCTACCGGCCCAACAGGGATGCTGGGCAGGCGGCCCAGATCCCCAGCGACAGACCCAGCTACAGGGAGGGGAGAGCATCGACCTCCCTCCCCAGCCGGAGTGTGCCTTCCAGGGAGAGGAGACAACCGGTCTCTCTCCCCAGCCGCAGCATGTTCCACAGGAAGCGGAGAGCATCGACCTCCCTTCCCAACGGCCGCCGGAGTATCAGGAGGAGGAGGTAAGCCAATCTCCCTCTCCCCAGCTAACTCCTACCTTGGGCCCAGGGTTAACTGTGGAGATGTTAACCCCCACTGACCCCCACGTTCCCTTTGCCACCGGGCAGGACTATGCCCCAATTCCCCCAGCAGAAGAGCTGGCATCAGGACAGAGCGCTGCTGGCCTCTGCCCTACAGACCTTGTCCTTGTTACAGGACTGGCCTGCAAACCCCTCACCCCAGCAGAAGTGCTGGCACCAGGGCAGAGTGCCGCTGGCCTCTGCCCCCCAAGTACCATCAGCTATTTGCCCAGCTGCGCCAGGAAGGCCGAGGATGCTACACTTTCATCCTACAACCTGGAACTTACAGGCCAGTACTACGTATTGTGGGGGGGCTACTTTGCTGCTAACGATTATTTGTGGGTGGGTTGCGAGACTAACTTAGGCACTGACCGGCAGAAGGTCAGGTGCCTGGTTAGTCTCCCTCCAAAAGGGGAGATATGTTACAAACTGCTATTTGTAACTGGCCCTTTAAATGGAAAATTGCCCTGCTTCCCTGGATTTTGGAGAAGCCTATTTGCCAGCCTCCTTCCACATGACTATGGCCCCTGGAAGATTGTGCCCCTGAAAACATATTAACTTTTATTGGGTGTGTATGGCCCTTTAAGAACCGTCTGGGGACATATTGTGACTTTGGTGAACAATGCCCCTTTAAGACTATGTCCCCAGACCTGTGAAATGACTTGTCCCTGGCTTTCTCCCACTTGGTTCAGTTTCATTGTGTGCCATTAAGTGCTATGTGACAGACCCTTCAGTCAGAACTACAGAGATAACTTTGTTCAGCTTCAAGAAGCATTCTAAATACAAGTTTGCTGGGATCAGCTCTAATTAAGTTTAGTGATAAAACATTCCCATTGTCTAATCAGACTTCTAGAAGTGATAAGGTGGACTGCATTGTTTTATTGTGTGTAAAATGTTATCTGCTGAAGTAATGTTGTGGCCTGTCAAAGGGAGTGTCTCTCTATCTAGTATCAAATGTGTGATGGGGGATTTTATGCCTCCCCCTGAGAGTGTCCTGTTTGCATGTAACCTCAATAAAAAGCAGGCTGTGTGCTCCAGCACATCAGACCTATGTTGACCCTCTAACTTGAAGCTTTGACTCATGTTTGTAGGATACAGCTTATAATCACTACAGGGATTGCTATGTTTTTCATACTCCCTTAGCTACAGGGATTGCTACAGAAGGAAGAGGTTCGCCTACTGGAGCCTAGTCGTAGGTCCAGGGCGCAGAGCAGACGGCGAGATACCAGCCCAGCAGCGGTGGTTCATATAGTCTGCATTACTGATGGTGGCTACGCAGTAGTTATAGAGTCTACGGTGCTGCTGCTCCTTTGGTGAGCACTAGGAGCATCCTTTTCTACGGTCCAACTTCCAGCCAGCCTGGAGGCAACCGTAACAGCCATCTATTTGGATAAGATTTTGAGACCTATGGTGGAGCAGTCATGCACTTTTATCAAGGACACTAATGATTTTCTTGCCAAAATCCATAATTTGGAATTATCTACTGATAAATGAATACTCTTCAGTCTCGATGTCACTAGCCTTTATACATCCATTTCACACGCTGGTGGCATCGGGTCTGTGAGTAGTGCTTTACATTCTAGTGGTCTATATTCCACCCTTGAAATTTATTTCATTAAATTATTTTGTATAATAATTACTTCTTATTTGAGGATCAGTTTTACATGCAATTACAGGGTACAGCTATGGGCTCCAACGTCGTCCCAAATTATGCCAACATTTTTATGAACTTGTTCAAAGAGAGATTTGTTTTTGAACACCCTGAGTTTCGTCGGTGTGGCGCCACTTGGTGGCGCTACATCAACGATATCTTTGGGGTTTGGCTGGGCGACGTTGGGGTCCTGGAATCCTTTGTAGCAGACTCAAATCACTCCACTAATAATATACAATTCAAACTAGTTTGGAGCGAGTCCAGTATTGATTTTCTAGATGTTACTGTGATCAAGCACGGTATGGGTTTTAAAACCCCTGGTGAGATCCCTCCCACGTAGCCAAATGCTAAGGGTTAAAAGGATTGTGGATGACACTGACAGATCCCTAATTAGATTATCAGAGATGGGGGAAAAATTTATTCAAAGAGGTTATCCGGCAATATTGGTACAGGATACCATCCAAACAGTGGCTGCAATTGATAGGGACACATTGTCAGCAAATTACCTGCATCATTCGCAAACACTGGGGTATCTTACAGAACTGTATACCCAATGTTGAGGAGTTCCGCCAGTATCCAATGCCAGCTTATAAGCGTAACAGAAGTTTGAGAGATTCACTCATTAAGGCTTATGTTGGCCCTGGCAGGTCCCCTCAACAGGGATATATCACCAAGAAAAATCTGGGTTGTTTCCCTTGTTTGGGTTGTGTAAACTGTGGATCCATCATTAAAAGTCCACATTTTGTACACCCTCAAACTGGATATAATTTTAAATTCAGGGATTATTATACCTGTAATACCAGCTTCGTTATCTACTTGATTAAGTGTCCCTGTGGGCGGGCCTATGTAGGTGAGTCTACCAGACGAGTGGGAGACCGCATTATGGAACACAAGAGTAACGTATAATTTTTTCAAGCAGGACATCATGTGAGTCAACTTTGGTTCAAGGTTATCGACCACGTCAAGAATCCCAGGCGTGGGGGTAATAGAACTTTGTTGTTGAAGCAACGTGAATCCTATTGGATTTTTAAATTAGATACCCTGGAACCGAAGGGGATGAACAGAGAAATTGATTGGTCTGTTTTTTATTGATGTTCTGTTTGTTTACCTATACTGACATTTTGTCATTCTCAAACATGTTCTGGGTTAATGAGTTATCACTCTCTGTCCTATGTATGACCATGTTTCACCTTTAAATAGGGGCATGTATAGAGGTAGGTAGCTGCAGGGCTAATCATCCAAATAAAGGCTACTCTGGAGTTGGTATAAATTTTATCTTTTATTTTTCATTTTTCATTTTCTATCTTTGGTTTCAGCAGTTGCAGAATGAAACATGTAATGCATGGAATAAAATGCCCATGGTATTGTTTTTTTGTATGCAATATCATTGTGGATGATTAGGTGAATATGTAAATATTCTTTGTGGCTTCCATATATTTGTTTTTAATTTTGCATGTCATTCCACCCTTGGCCAATGGAGGTCAGTAAGGCAGTATATCTGTGGGCCAGCTTCATTGCAAGTAACAGAAAGAGTTAATTACCTGGCCTAGCCTATTTAAACAGGTGTGGTATGAGTGTTTTGTTATCACATGACTAAGGGGTGTTGACCCCGAAACATTGTGTTTCTTTTGTCTGATCCTGTTCAATCAATAAAATTGGATTTTTATCAAAGAGGAGCTACCCTTAATTTTTCTTTGTGCAATACTATTGTTGAGTGTGGCAGTCACTCTAAGGAGTACCCTCTGTTTTGGGTCACAGCCGGTGCTGGACTGCATCATTTTTAAATACTCAGTTGTCCTCAGCCCAGTTTATCAGGTCCCAGTCAGACAACATAACCTCTGTGGCTTACATCAATCACCAGGGATGAACTCTGAGTTTCTTATCCATGTTGGAGGTTACTCTAGTTCTTCAGTGGGCAGAGACCCACAATTGCTGTCTATCTGCCATCCACAGTCCAGGAGTAGACAACTGGGAAGTGGATTTTCTGAGCAGACAGACTTTTCATCCCAGGGAGTGGGAACTCCACCTGTAGGTGTTTTCCAGCTTATTCCCCAAATGGGGGGTGCCGGAGTTAGATCTGATGGCATCCTGTCAGAACGCCAAGCTTCCAAAGTACAGTTCAAGGTCAAGAAATACGCAGGCCGTTCTGATATATGCTCTGGCAGTTCCTTGGGTTTTCAGGTTGGCATACCTGTTTCCTCTGTTTGTTCTCCTTCCACGAGTCATTGCTCATTTCAAACAGGAGAGGGCGTCAGGGATTTTAATTGCACCTGTGTGGCCTTGCAGGATCTGGTTTGCAGACCTAGTGGAGATGTCATCTCTCCCACCTTGGAGACTACCTCTAAGGAAGGACCTCCTGATTCAGGGTCCCTTCCTTCATCCAAATCTAATTTCTCTTAAGCTGACTGCTTGGAGATTGAACGCTTAATTCTGTCTAAGCGTGGTTTTTCTGAGTCGGTCATTAAGACCATGATTCAGGCTCGCAAGCCAGACAGGTAGCTCAGCATGCTAAGGTACTGTGGCTGAGCTCTGTAGCAACCCAAGGGTTGCAGGTTCAATCCCTGGCGAGGTCCACTCAGCCTTTCATGCTTCAGAGGTCGATAAAATGAGCAGCGACTTGAGACCCTTATGGGTGATTAGCCGCGCTTTACAAGTACCACATACATACATTACTAGAAAGATTTACCATAAGATATGGCATAAATATCTTTATTGTTGTGAATTCAAGGGCTACTCTTGGAGTAGAATTAGAATTCATAGAATTTTATCTTTTCTTCAGGAAGGCCTGGAGAAGGGATTGTCAGTCAATACCCTGAAGGGTAAGATTTCTGCTTTATCAGTTTTACTACATAAACGTTTGGCAGATGTGCAATCTTTTTGTCAGGCCTTGGTCAAAATCAGGCCTGTCTTTAAATATGTTGCTCCTCCTTGGAGCCTTAACTTTTCTTAACGTTTTACAGCTGACTCCATTTGAGCCGTTGCATTCCATAGACATTAAGTTGTTATCTTGGAAGGTTTTATTTCTTGTTGCTATTTCTTCTGCTCGGAACTCTCAGTTCTGAAGTGTTAATCCCCTTATTTTATTTTTCATGCTGATAAGGCTGTTCTTCGTACTAAGTTAGGTTTTCTTCCTAAGGTTGTTTCAAATATAAATATCAATCAGGAATCTGTTGTTGCCTCTCTGTGTCCTAACCCTTCTTCTTCCAAAGAACGTTTGTTACACAATTTGGATGTTGTGTGTGCTCTTAAATTCTACTTACATGTGAAGTCAAGGGTGAATGAGTGAAGAGTGTATAAGGCTGTAGAGGAGGAAATATAATGGGATCACCTTCTCAAGTGTTCCAGGCCTGATTTAACAGTCAGTTGGTATCAGTGAGCTGGACTACTGCAAAGTTCCAGCCTGCCCTATTAGCACCATTGGATGCATCACACTTGAGAGTATATTTCCAACTTTATCTATCCATATCATCTCGTTTTGGTGGTACTAGGCCATTGTGGCACCTCTGTTTATCTTTCTGTAAATTCTACTTACAGGTGACTAAGGGTTTTCACCAGTCCTCTGCCCTCTTTGTCTGTTTCTCTGGGAAACGTAAAGGTCAGAAAGCTACTGCCACTACTCTTTCTTTTTGGTTATGAAGTATAATTAGTTTGGCTTATGAGACTGCTGGACAGCAGCCTCCTGAGAGAATTACGGCTCATTCCACAAGAGCTGTTTCCTCTTCTTGGGCTTTAAAACATGAAGCTTCTGTGGAACAAATTTGCAAGGCTGCAACTTGGTCTTCTCTATATAATTTTTTCAAATTTTCCAAATTTGATACTTTTGCCTTGGCTGAGGCTTCTTTTGGGAGAAAGGTTCTTCAAGCAGTGGTGCCTTCTGTTTAGGATTGCCTGTCTTGTCCCTCCCTATTTATCTGTGCCCTCTAGCTTGGGTATTGGTTCCCAACAGTAATTAATCAAGCCGTGGACTCACCATATCTTAGGAAAGAAAAACAAAATGTATGCTTACCTGATAAATTTGTTTATTTCCGGATATGGTGAGTCCACGGCCCTACCCTTTATTTTAAGACAGTTGTTCTTTTGGCTATAACCTCAGGCACCTCTACATCTTGTGTTACTCCTTTTTCTCCATTTTCCTTCAGTCAAATGACTGTGGGTTGTGGGTAAGGGAGTGATACTTAGCAGTTTAACTATGGTGCACTTTGCCTCCCCCTGCTGGCCAGGAGTGATATTCCCAACAGTAATTATTCAAGCCGTGGACTCACCATATCCAGGAAAGAAACAAATTTATCAGGTAAGCATAGTTTTTGTTTTTACATTCCTATGTTCTTCACATAGAAAATAATGTACTTTTTATTATTGAATATATATTTCTACTTGTGCAGTCGTATCACAAATGGTAGTAAAAGCTTCTCTGGGCTCCTTTTTTGTTCAGAAATAGCAGACATTATGGCTTTGCCATTGGTTTTGGTAATTAGAAGGCAACTAATTGCAGCTGTGCACCACACTTCTGAAATTGTCAACAGTGAAGAAGTTAATTAGTTAGCTGGTAAGGTAAATAGTATTGTAGTGTAGGGATAACCCTCCAACCTGACACCTCCCTGATCTCTACCTCCAGATCCCTCCCACGCAGTTCTCTCCCATCACTGGTCACCACCATCTTATGTTCTGACAGACAGTCTGCCAGTATGCAGTTTTTATTTATTTATGTAATTAATTCATTTATTTTGCAGTGTACAGGATCTCTCCTTAACCCTCCTGCCTCCCTGGTCTCTCCTGAACATCTCTCTAACCCTCCCCTTTCCCACTAGTGGTGGCCATCTTAGGTACTGGCAGATGTCTGCCAGTACCCAGCTTATAGTATTTATGTATTTTTTTAAAATGTATTAATCATTTATATTCTGTGGTATAGTGGTTGATTTTCTGCTGCTAAGTAGCAGTCATGAGGCAAAGGTTCTCTGAATACACAATGACAGGTCTGGCCTAACCACCTTCTCTGTAATGTTAAATCATTTCCTGAAGGATCATGATAAACTAACAGCCATAATTATAAGATACAAGAAGGCTGTCAGTACAAGGAGGCATAGGAAATTATCATCTTACCAGTGCAATACCAGTACTCCTACAAACTGTCTGTTTTATCATTGTATTCCTCCCAACCTAATGTTGTCAGTCGTACACTTTATATGTATCCCTTACACATCTGGGCTGGAAATATCTGTCTTGTCAAGTTTATGAAGTTTATATTCCATAAATGAAACTTTCATATTCAGGTTATAGAACTAAAAGAAGGATACTGACTTATTTTTCTGTAAATAACTATTGCTACTTAAGTGATCAAGTCTTTCTGATTTTATTTGTCTTCCACTCATTAAATTTGATAGGTCTAATAAAATTAAGGTATTGTTGTAGTCAAAGTGAGAGTCTGCAGAGAGAGGGGCCGCAGAGAGAGGGGCCGCAGAGAGAGGGGTCACAGAGAGAGGGGCCGCAGAGAGAGGGGCCGCAGAGAGAGTGGCTGCAGAGAGAAGGGCCGCAGAGAGAGGGGCCGCAGAGAGAGGGGTCACAGAGAGAGGGGCCGCAGAGAGAGGGGCCGCAGAGAGAGGGGCCGCAGAGAGAGGGGCTGCAGAGAGAAGGGCCGCAGAGAGAGGGGCCGCAGAGAGAGGGGCCGCAGAGAGAGGGGCTGCAGAGAGAGGGGCTGCAGAGAGAGGGGCCGCAGAGAGAGGGGCCGCAGAGAGAGGGGCCGCAGAGAGAAGGGCCGCAGAGAGAGGGGCCGCAGAGAGAGGGGCCGCAGAGAGAGGGGCCGCAGAGAGAGGGGCCGCAGAGAGAGGGGTCACAGAGAGAGGGGCCGCAGAGAGAGGGGCCGCAGAGAGAAGGGCCGCAGAGAGAGGGGTCGCAGAGAGAGGGGCCGCAGAGAGAGGGGTCGCAGAGAGAGGGGCCGCAGAGAGAGGGGCCGCAGAGAGAGGGGTCGCAGAGAGAGGGGCCGCAGAGAGAGGGGCCGCAGAGAGAGGCGCTGCAGAGAGAGGGGCCGCAGAGAGAGGGGCCGCAGGGGTTACAAAATCACTGGTGTCAAAGGTAGCTATAAATTAGGTGTATGCTACATAAACTGACCTCCAGGACACCTAAAGCACAATGGGTCAAGTCTCATGTAGACCCCCGGGCTTAAACCTAAGAGAGCTTTGCTTGTCTTGCTTTCAGCTCTGGAGAGATAAATAAGTTCTTTGAAATTAATTGAACATTACAAGCAAATGTATTGGATATTTACATGTCAAATTATTGATAATTAATGAGATTTGTATATTACATTTTATTTTTTAAAGTGATGTATTTACTTAAATGAACAATAAATGTTTGGCACAGACTTTATTGCAAAAATTAGATTTTTTTTACTTCAAAGTAAGGTAGAAAAATACAAAACGTTATCTAGAACTAAAGTTACGAAGCAATTTGTCTCTCATTACACACCCAGTAGAGAAGAAGCCGGTATTCCTTCCTTACACATTGATATTATCAGAGAAACATTAATATATGTTCCAAACTCCAGAGGTGTAGTGCGAATGAATCTGTTGCTTGTGGATTTTACAAATACATTTTTTGCTTGTTTCCTTAACAGTGATGGATAATCTTATTCTCTCATAGGAGGCAGCTTTGTGAAGCATCTTCTGCTTAACAATATTTTTACTAGGTGTCCAAACAATTAACTGTTATTTTAATTGGATTAAAACATTTGTATTTTGCTCCCTTGTAAATGAATACGTTTTGTGGTACCATAACTGTAAGTAAGAAGATAGGAAGTCCATCAATATATTCTTATTGTCTTGCATTGGCTACATTACGAGTGGTGCTCTAACAGTTGTGTGCAGCGGATCTTTGGAAGTAGCGTGTGTATTACACATTGAACGTAAACACGTTTGCTTGAGCAAAATTGAATTTAGTGCGCCTCAGATTATCGTGACTTCAGAGCTGCAAGACATAAAAGTTACCCAAAATACAGTTAAAAGTACAGTTACGCTTATAATAACATTATATAATAGAAATTATTGGACACAATTGCAATAAAATGTTATAAGCGCTCAATGATGTGAGGTCTCAAGTGTTACATCTCTCTCTCTCTCTCTCTCTCTCTCTCTCTCTCTCTCTCTCTCTCTCTCTCTCTTAAAATAATGTAGTTGCCCAAGTGTGCACACCCTCTTATAACTGGGGGTGTAGCTGTCAGCACACACCTGACATCATTTAAAGTACCTCTGATTAACCCAAAATAAAGTTCAGCTGCTCTAGTTGGTCTTTCCTGACATTTTCTTAGTCACATCCTACAGCAAAAGTAATGTTCCGCAGAGAGCTTCCAAAGCATCAGAGGGATCTCATTGTTAAAAGGTTAGATATACCATGGAATACAATGAAGACAGTCATCATCAAGTGGAGAAAATATGGCGCAACAGTGACATTACCAAGAACTGGACGTCCATCCAAAATTATGAAAAGATTAGAAGAAAACTGGTCTGGGAGGCTGCCAAGAGGCCTACAGCAACATTAAAGGAGCTTCAGGAGTATCTAGCAAATACTGGCTGTGTGGTACACGTGATAACAATCTCCCATATTCTTCATATGTCTGGGCTATGGGGTAGAGATAGAAGCCTTTTCTTACGAAGAAAAGCATCCAAGCCCGGCTACATATTGCAAAAACACATCTGAAGTCTCCCAAAAGCATGTGGGAAAAGGTGTTATGGTCTGATAAAACCAAGGTTGAATTTGTTGGCCATAATTCCAAAAGATATGTTCGGTGCAAAAACAACACTGCACATCACCAAAAGAACACCATACCCACAGTGAAGCATGGCGGTGGCAGCATCATGCTTTGGTGCTGTTTTTATTCAGCTGGAACTGGGGTCTTAGTCAAGGTAGAGGGAATAATGAACAGTTCCAAATACCAGTCAATATTGGCAAAATAATAGCTTCTGCTAGAAAGCTGAACATGAAGAGGATCTTCATCTTTCAGCATGACAACGACCCAAAGCATACATCCAAATCAACAAAGGAATGGCTTCACCAGAAGAAGATTAAAGTTTTGGAATGGCCCAGCCAGAGCCCAGACTTGAATCTGAGCGAAAATCTGTGGGGTGACCCCACATTAAGATTTAAGAGGGAAATTGATGAATATTTGAAAGAAGCACACGAGGATGGCATTATTACTCAGGATACATTGAGTTACTTAATGAAGGACCATCCAAAGACACCGATCTTCTATACATTGCCGAAGGTGCATAAAAGCATGGAGAGACCGCCAGGAAGGCCGATTGTCTCAGCAGTAGATTCATTATTGCAACCCCTGGCTATATATACGTGGACAGTCTATTACAACCTCTGGTGCAGAGTATGAGCACGTATATAAGGGACTCAAATTATGTTATTGGCTCACTAACAAAGATACGATTAAAAGGAGGAGAATGGCTGGTAACACTGGATGTCACCAGTCTATATACGGTGATACCTCATAATGAGGGATTAACGGCAATAAGAAAAAGTCTATCGAATTTCCCCTATGTGGGGCCACCAGTGGAGTTCATTTTGGATCTATTAGATACCTGCCTGAAAAAGAATTATTTCAGGTTTGAGAGGCAATATTACCAGCAGTTGATGGGAACAGCGATGGGGTCCAATGTGGCCCCATCTTATGCGAACCTCTTTATGTCAGAATTCGAGAATAATGGCACTGAATGCTTTAAGAGGAAGGAGATCATCTATTTCAAAAGGTTCATAGATGACCTGATAGTAATATGGTCTGGAAAAGAAGATGACCTTAATATCTGGTTCAATGAACTCAACACGGAGCATAGTACGTTGAAATTTAAGATGAATCGAAGTCAGGAGATAGAGTTTGAAAATCTTCAAAGAAAATGACAAATTGGGAACAACCCTATTCCGGAAGAATACAGACAGAAACTCTCTCTTAGAGGCTACCAGCTGTCATCCTCCAGCACTGAAGAGGGCTCTACCGAAATCCCAATTTGTCAGAGTGAAGAGGAACAACACTGATGAAGACAGAGCGAGGACACAGGGGGAAGAGATGAGAGATCGTTTCCTGAGAAGAGGATATCAGAATCGGCTATTAGAACAACATATAACAGAGATGAATTCACAAGAAACAACAGATAAACGAGAAGATCGGGGAACAGAAGCAGAAAAAATGACACTGGTTACCACATATGCAGCAGATAAGAATGGCCTAAACACCATCCTGAAAGAAAACTGGAAGATACTGAGCCTGGAAGATAACCTCCCATTCAAAGCAATGGAGAAACCAAGGATAGGATACTGGAGGGGGAAATCCCTCAAAGATATACTGCAACTAACGGACCCAGTACATTGTTATTCTGCAAGAACGTGATTGGAGGAGGCAAAGCCAGGATGTTATAGATGCAGTGGGTGCACTACATGTAATGGATTGATAGCAGGGCAGTTCTTCCACCATCCTAGAAATAGGAAGAAATTTTTTCATAAATACAGAATGACATGTACCACAACGCATGTGGTCTATTTATTACATTGCCCGTGTAGTTTATTCTATGTAGGTAAGACGGTTGATGACCTACGAGTCAGAATGGCCAACCATAGAAGCTCAATAAGGGCAGCTTTAAAGAATCAAAAGTCTGACCTACCGGTGGCTCGCCACTTCCTACAGAGTGGACATAATGTTTCGGATCTCCGATATACATTAATAGATCATGTCCCAGTTCCTAGGAGAGGAGGAGACAGGGACACGATCCTGCTACAAAGGGAGAGCAGATGGATATATGAATTGGAAACTTTAACACCAAAAGGCCTGAATGTGAAAGTGGACTGGCAATGTTTTTTCTAAAACTAAAAATGTTTTTTCTGAAAATATTTTTCTAAAGTTGAATATATTTTTTTATAGCTGAGAATTTTTCTAAAGCAGAATATTTTGTCTAAATAAGCATGTTTGAAATCACTTGTGTTCTCCTATTAAGAATTCTTGTGCTTATTAACTAAAGATAGATACTTGTGCCCTTTAGATAAGAATATAGAAAAATAATGAGGTGTCCAGAAACATTATACTAAGAAATAGTGATGCATGATAGCAATAGTCATATAGACAATAGAATTAGAGTGGTGATATAGTGTTACACTACATGCTGTAAGTTGTTTTTAATTGAATTGTTTTTCCCCCTTTTTTTCTTTTTCAATAGATTCACCGAGTTAGCACACGATCACTGTATATACGTATCCTAGCAACAAGCGGCGTCTGGAATGACGATGTTACGCTAGGGTTGGTGGCGGTAGGTTGGTGGTGGCTTCCAAAGGTGATACCTAACTACGTGCGGCGCCACTTTCTAGATGACGTAGACATGGCGCCTGGTATACACCTCTGTAAGCCGGACATGCACGAGGTGGTATAGTATGTTAGATTGTTAAGTATTAAGTATTTTGAATTGATTAATTAATTATGTAAATGGTGGAGAGTATGGGTATTAATAAGGTGTTTTTGATCACATTGTAAGTCTGAGGACAGGGGTGAAACCCCGAAACGTCACTTAATGCACAGTAAAAATTTGTGAAGAAAAACGTAGAGTGCCTACTTTATTTGAAATATTTTGTGTCTTGTTGAGCACCCAGGACTGAGTTGTGAGTGCTAAACCTGAAGAAATTATATATATATATATATATATATATATATATATATATATATATATATATATATATATATATATATATATATATATATATATATATATATACAGTATCTCACAAAAGTGAGTACACCCCTCACATTTTTGTAAATATTTTATTATATCTTTTCATGTGACAACACTAAAGAAATGACACTTTGTTACAATGTAAAGTAGTGAGTGTACAGCCTGTATAACAGTGTAAATATTTTATTATATCTTTTCATGTGACAACACTGAAGAAATGACACTTTGTTACAATGTAAAGTAGTGAGTGTACAGCCTGTATAACAGTGTAAATATTTATTATATATTTTCATGTGACAATACTGAAGTAATGACACTTTGCTACAATGTAAAGTAATGAGTGTACAGCCTGTATAACAGTGTAAATATTTTATTATATCTTTTCATGTGACAAAACTGATGAAATGACACTTTGCTACAATGTAAAGTAGTGAGTGTACAGCCTGTATAACAGTGTAAATATTTTATTATATCTTTTCATGTGACAACACTGAAGAAATGACACTTTGTTACAATGTAAAGTAGTGAGTGTACAGCCTGTATAACAGTGTAAATATTTATTATATCTTTTCATGTGACAACACTTAAGAAATGACACTTTGCTACAATGTAAAGTAGTGAGTGTACAGCCTGTATAACAGTGTAAATATTTATTATATCTTTTCATGTGACAACACTGAAGAAATGACACTTTGTTACAATGTAAAGTAGTGAGTATACAGCCTGTATAACAGTGTAAATATTTATTATATCTTTTCATGTGACAACACTGAAGAAATGACACTTTGTTACAATGTAAAGTAGTGAGTGTACAGCCTGTATAACAGTGTAAATATTTATTATATCTTTTCATGTGACAACACTGAAGAAATGACACTACAATGTAAAGTAGTGAGTGTACAGCCTGTATAACAGTGTAAATATTTATTATATCTTTTCATGTGACAACACTAAAGAAATTACACTTTGTTACAATGTAAAGTAATGAGTGTACAGCCTGTATAACAGTGTAAATATTTATTATATCTTTTCATGTGACAACACGGAAGAAATTACACTTTACTACAATGTAAAGTAGTGAGTGTACAGCCTGTATAACAGTGTAAATATTTATTATATCTTTTCATGTGACAACACAGAAGAAATGACACTTTACTACAATGTAAAGTAGTGAGTGTACAGCCTGTATAACAGTGTAAATATTTTATTATATCTTTTCATGTGACAACACTGAAGAAATGACACTTTACTACAATGTAAAGTAATGAGTGTACAGCCTGTATAACAGTGTAAATATTTATTATATCTTTTCATGTGACAACACTGAAGAAATGACACTTTACTACAATGTAAAGTAGTGAGTATACCGCCTGTATAACAGTGTAAATATTTTATTATATTTTTTCATGTGACAACACTGAAGAAATGACACTACAATGTAAAGTAGTCAGTGTACAGTCTGTATAACAGTGTAAATATTTTATTATATCTTTTCATGTGACAACACTGAAGAAATGACACTTTACTACAATGTAAAGTAGTGAGTGTACAGCCTGTATAACAGTGTAAATTTTCTGTCCCCTCAAAATAACTCAACACACAGCCATTAATGTCTAAACCGTCGGCAACAAAAGTGAATATACCCCTAAGTGGACTGGAGACAAAGTTCACTTTTTCACAAAATTTGTCACAAACTTTAGGTTTCCCACTGAAATTATTTACAAACAGCTTGTGCTATTATGGCAGAAATTGTTGTAAAAGCTTCTCTGGGATCCCCTTTGTTCAGAAATAGCAGACATATATGGCTTTGGCGTTGCTTTTTGGTAATTAGAAGGCCGCTAAATGCTGCTGCGCACCAGACGTTAATTATGCCCAGCAGTGAAGGGGTTAAATTCGGTAGCTTGTAGGGAGCTTGCAGGGTTAATTTTAGCTTTAGTGTAGAGATCAGCTTCCCACCTGACACATCAGACCCCCTGATCCCTCCCAAACAGCTCCCTTCCCTCCCCCACCCACAATTGTCCCCGCCATCTTAAGTACTGGCAGAAAGTCTGACAGTACTAAATAAAAGAGTTTTTTTTTTTTTTTTTTTTTAAATAAAAATAATAAAATATTTTAGCTGTGATGGACCCCTGCCTTAGCCCCAACCTCCCTGATCCCCCCTCCAGCTCTCTAACCCTCTCCCCTACCTAATTACCGCCATATTGGGTACTGGCAGCTGTCTGCCAGTACCCAGTTTGGCCCCAAAAAAACCCAAAAAGTATTTTTATTTTATTTTTAACTTTAAAACTATTTCTGTAGTGTAGCAGCCCCCCTCACAATACCCCCACCCCCCTCCCCCTCCCAGATCCTTTTATATTTGAATTTTTTTTTTTTTTACCTTTTTCTCCCTTTCTGCCTCATTCATTGGTGTCAGTGTGGCTAATGTGTGCACGTGCATGCGCACATGCACATGCACGCGCCCGTGCACGTTCACGCTCACCCTTGTGCACGTGCACGCGCGCGCACACCCTCACACC
Source organism: Bombina bombina (assembly GCF_027579735.1). Taxonomy (NCBI): domain Eukaryota; kingdom Metazoa; phylum Chordata; class Amphibia; order Anura; family Bombinatoridae; genus Bombina; species Bombina bombina. Next base: position 1,156,593,814 of record NC_069504.1, read on the forward strand.
CGGACAGTGCACTACCGGACACTGGCACCATCGCTACCGGTGCAGAGAGGGCCACAGAGTGGCTCTCTCTGCATCAGAGGCTTGTAAAGTGGTATTGCAGGATGCCTCCATATCGAGGCATCACTGCAATACCCTCAGAGCTGCTGGAAGCAATTGTGATCGCTTCCAGCACTCTGTTAGACAACTGACGTACCAGGTACGTCCATTGTCATTAACTGCTTGTTAATGCATGACGTACCTACGTCAGTTGTCATTAAGGGGTTAAACTAAATTACCATCAGATATATGTATTCCTATATAGTTGTATATATCTATCCTTATATATAATCACATATGTATATATATATATATATATATATATATATATATATATATAGTTATAGAGATATATTAAACTAAATTACCATCAGATATATGTATTCCTATATAGTTGTATATATCTATCCTTATATATAATCACATATATATATATATATATATATATATATATATATATATATATATATATATAGTTATAGAGATATATTAAACTAAATTACCATCAGATATATGTATTCCTATATAGTTGTATATATCTATCCTTATATATAATCACATATGTATATATATATATATATATATATATAGTTATAGAGATATATTAAACTAAATTACCATCAGATATATGTAATCCTATATAGTTGTATATATCTATCCTTATATATAATCACATATGTATATATATATATATATATATATATATATATATATATATATATATATATATATATATATATATATAGTTATAGAGATATATTAAACTAAATTACCATCAGATATATGTAATCCTATATATTTGTATATATCTATCCTTATATATAATCACATAGGTATATATATATATATATATATATATATATATATATATATATATATATATATATATAGTTATAGAGATATATTAAACTAAATTACCATCAGATATATGTAATCCTATATATTTGTATATCTCTATCCTTATATATAATCACATATGTATATATATATATATATATATATATATATATATATATAGTTATAGAGATATATTAAACTAAATTACCATCAGATATATGTATTCCTATATAGTTGTATATATCTATCTTTATATATAATCACATATGTATATATATATATATATATATATATATATATATATATATATATATATAGTTATAGAGATATATTAAACTAAATTACCATCAGATATATGTAATCCTATATATTTGTATATATCTATCCTTATATATAATCACATATGTATATATTGTTATAGTTATAGACATATATTACCATCAGATATATGTAGAAATATGTATTTAAGAATAAATAGAACATACTCTGCCATGTGAAGAACATTGAAATGTGAAATATTCATATTTCATGTCGGGTTAACACTCGAACGAAAACATTTTACTTTTTAAACTTGTAATACACGTGGTACGGACGCGCGCTAAAGACCAAAGTCCAACTCAGTAAGCATGCACGCAATATATTCGTGAAAGTACATGATTTTTATGGATGTATCTATGTCAGCAAGTCATATGGTTCTGAACTTTGTTAGCATGTCACATGTCAGCAAGTCATATGGTTCTGAACTTTGTTAGCATGTCACATGTCAGCAAGTCATATGGTTCTGAACTTTGTTAGCATGTCACATGTCAGCAAGTCATATGGTTCTGAACTTTGTCAGCATGTCACATGTCAGCAAGTCATATGGTTCTGAACTTTGTCAGCATGTCACATGTCAGCAAGTCATATGGTTCTGAACTTTGTCAGCATGTCACATGTCAGCAAGTCATATGGTTCTGAACTTTGTTAGCATGTCACATGTCAGCAAGTCATATGGTTCTGAACTTTGTTAGCATGTCACATGTCAGCAAGTCATATGGTTCTGAACTTTGTTAGCATGTCACATGTCAGCAAGTCATATGGTTCTGAACTTTGTTAGCATGTCATGTGTCAGCAAGTCATATGGTTCTGAACTTTGTCAGCATGTCACATGTCAGCAAGTCATATGGTTCTGAACGTTGTCAGCATGTCATGTGTCAGCAAGTCATATGGTTCTGAACTTTGTTAGCATGTCATGTGTCAGCAAGTCATATGGTTCTGAACATTGTCAGCATGTCACATGTCAGCAAGTCATATGGTTCTGAACTTTGTCAGCATGTCATGTGTCAGCAAGTCATATGGTTCTGAACTTTGTTAGCATGTCATGTGTCAGCAAGTCATATGGTTCTGAACTTTGTCAGCATGTCATGTGTCAGCAAGTCATATGGTTCTGAACTTTGTTAGCATGTCATGTGTCAGCAAGTCATATGGTTCTGAACTTTGTTAGCATGTCATGTGTCAGCAAGTCATATGGTTCTGAACTTTGCCAGCATGTCATGTGTCAGCAAGTCATATGGTTCTGAACTTTGTCAGCATGTCATGTGTCAGCAAGTCATATGGTTCTGAACTTTGTCAGCATGTCATGTGTCAGCAAGTCATATGGTTCTGAACTTTGTCAGCATGTCACATGTCAGCAAGTCATATGGTTCTGAACTTTGTCAGCATGTCATGTGTCAGCAAGTCATATGGTTCTGAACTTTGTCAGCATGTCACATGTCAGCAAGTCATATGGTTCTGAACTTTGTCAGCATGTCATGTGTCAGCAAGTCATTTGGTTCTGAACTTTGTTAGCATGTCATGTGTCAGCAAGTCATATGGTTCTGAACTTTGTTAGCATGTCATGTGTCAGCAAGTCATATGGTTCTGAACTTTGTTAGCATGTCATGTGTCAGCAAGTCATATGGTTCTGAACTATGTCAGCATGTCATGCTTCAGCAAGTCATATGGTTCTGAACTATGTCAGCATGTCATGCTTCAGCAAGTCATATGGTTCTGAACTTTGTCAGCATGTCATGTGTCAGCAAGTCATATGGTTCTGAACTTTGTTAGCATGTCATGTGTCAGCAAGTCATATGGTTCTGAACTTTGTTAGCATGTCATGTGTCAGCAAGTCATATAGTTCTGAACTATGTCAGCATGTCATGCTTCAGCAAGTCATATGGTTCTGAACTATGTCAGCATGTCATGCTTCAGCAAGTCATATGGTTCTGAACTTTGTTAGCATGTCATGTGTCAGCAAGTCATATGGTTCTGAACTTTGTCAGCATGTCACATGTCAGCAAGTCATATGGTTCTGAACTTTGTCAGCATGCCATGTGTCAGCAAGTCATATGGTTCTGAACTTTGTCAGCATGTCATGTGTCAGAAAGTCATATGGTTCTGAACTTTGCCAGCATGTCACATGTCAGCAAGTCATATGGTTCTGAACTTTGTCAGCATGTCACATGTCAGCAAGTCATATGGTTCTGAACTTTGTTAGCATGTCACATGTCAGCAAGTCATATGGTTCTGAACTTTGTCAGCATGTCACACGTCAGCAAGTCATATGGTTCTGAACTTTGTCAGCATGTCACACGTCAGTAAGTCATATGGTTCTGAACTTTGTCAGCATGTCACACGTCAGCAAGTCATATGGTTCTGAACTTTGTCAGCATGTCACATGTCAGCAAGTCATATGGTTCTGAACTTTGTCAGCATGTCACATGTCAGCAAGTCATATGGTTCTGAACTTTGTTAGCATGTCACATGTCAGCAAGTCATATGGTTCTGAACTTTGTCAGCATGTCACATGTCAGCAAGTCATATGGTTCTGAACTTTGTCAGCATGTCACATGTCAGCAAGTCATATGGTTCTGAACTTTGTCAGCATGTCACATGTCAGCAAGTCATATGGTTCTGAACTTTGTCAGCATGTCACATGTCAGCAAGTCATATGGTTCTGAACTTTGTCAGCATGTCACGTGTCAGCAAGTCATATGGTTCTGAACTTTGTCAGCATGTCATGTGTCAGCAAGTCATATGGTTCTGAACTTTGTCAGCATGTCATGTGTCAGCAAGTCATATGGTTCTGAACTTTGTCAGCCTGTCACATGTCAAAAAGTCATATGGTTCTGAACTTTGTCAGCATGTCACATGTCAGAATGTCATATGGTTCTGAACTTTGTCAGCATGTCACATGTCAGCAAGTCATATGGTTCTGAACTTTGTTAGCATGTCACATGTCAGCAAGTCATATGGTTCTGAACTTTGTCAGCATGTCACATGTCAGCAAGTCATATGGTTCTGAACTTTGTTAGCATGTCACATGTAAGCAAGTCATATGGTTCTGAACTTTGTCAGCATGTCACATATCAGCAAGTCATATGGTTCTGAACTTTGTCAGCATGTCATGTGTCAGCAAGTCATATGGTTCTGAACTTTGCCAGCATGTCACATGTCAGCAAGTCATATGGTTCTGAACTTTGTCAGCATGTCACATGTCAGCAAGTCATATGGTTCTGAACTTTGTTAGCATGTCACATGTCAGCAAGTCATATGGTTCTGAACTTTGTCAGCATGTCACATGTCAGCAAGTCATATGGTTCTGAACTTTGTCAGCATGTCACATGTCAGCAAGTCATATGGTTCTGAACTTTGTCAGCGTGTCACATGTCAGCAAGTCATATGGTTCTGAACTTTGTTAGCATGTCACATGTCAGCAAGTCATATGGTTCTGAACTTTGTCAGCATGTCACACGTCAGCAAGTCATATGGTTCTGAACTTTGTCAGCATGTCACGTGTCAGCAAGTCATATGGTTCTGAACTTTGTCAGCATGTCACATGTCAGCAAGTCATATGGTTCTGAACTTTGTCAGCATGTCATGTGTCAGCAAGTCATATGGTTCTGAACTTTGTTAGCATGTCATGTGTCAGCAAGTCATATGGTTCTGAACTTTGTCAGCGTGTCACATGTCAGCAAGTCATATGGTTCTGAACTTTGTTAGCATGTCATGTGTCAGCAAGTCATATGGTTCTGAACTTTGTTAGCATGTCATGTGTCAGCAAGTCATATGGTTCTGAACTTTGTTAGCATGTCATGTGTCAGCAAGTCATATGGTTCTGAACTTTGTTAGCATGTCATGTGTCAGCAAGTCATATGGTTCTGAACTTTGTTAGCATGTCATGTGTCAGCAAGTCATATGGTTCTGAACTATGTCAGCATGTCATGCTTCAGCAAGTCATATGGTTCTGAACTATGTCCGCATGTCATGCTTCAGCAAGTCATATGGTTCTGAACTTTGTCAGCATGTCATGTGTCAGCAAGTCATATGGTTCTGAACTTTGTTAGCATGTCATGTGTCAGCAAGTCATATGGTTCTGAACTTTGTTAGCATGTCACATGTCAACAAGTCATATGGTTCTGAACTATGTCAGCATGTCATGCTTCAGCAAGTCATATGGTTCTGAACTATGTCAGCATGTCATGCTTCAGCAAGTCATATGGTTCTGAACTTTGTTAGCATGTCACATGTCAGCAAGTCATATGGTTCTGAACTTTGTCAGCATGTCATGTGTCAGCAAGTCATATGGTTCTGAACTTTGCCAGCATGTCACATGTCAGCAAGTCATATGGTTCTGAACTTTGTCAGCATGTCACATGTCAGCAAGTCATATGGTTCTGAACTTTGTTAGCATGTCACATGTCAGCAAGTCATATGGTTCTGAACTTTGTCAGCATGTCACACGTCAGCAAGTCATATGGTTCTGAACTTTGTCAGCATGTCACACGTCAGCAAGTCATATGGTTCTGAACTTTGTCAGCATGTCACACGTCAGCAAGTCATATGGTTCTGAACTTTGTCAGCATGTCACATGTCAGCAAGTCATATGGTTCTGAACTTTGTCAGCATGTCACATGTCAGCAAGTCATATGGTTCTGAACTTTGTTAGCATGTCACATGTCAGCAAGTCATATGGTTCTGAACTTTGTCAGCATGTCACATGTCAGCAAGTCATATGGTTCTGAACTTTGTCAGCATGTCACATGTCAGCAAGTCATATGGTTCTGAACTTTGTCAGCATGTCACATGTCAGCAAGTCATATGGTTCTGAACTTTGTCAGCATGTCACATGTCAGCAAGTCATATGGTTCTGAACTTTGTCAGCATGTCACGTGTCAGCAAGTCATATGGTTCTGAACTTTGTCAGCATGTCATGTGTCAGCAAGTCATATGGTTCTGAACTTTGTCAGCATGTCATGTGTCAGCAAGTCATATGGTTCTGAACTTTGTCAGCCTGTCACATGTCAGCAAGTCATATGGTTCTGAACTTTGTCAGCATGTCACATGTCAGCATGTCATATGGTTCTGAACTTTGTCAGCATGTCACATGTCAGCAAGTCATATGGTTCTGAACTTTGTTAGCATGTCACATGTCAGCAAGTCATATGGTTCTGAACTTTGTCAGCATGTCACATGTCAGCAAGTCATATGGTTCTGAACTTTGTTAGCATGTCACATGTAAGCAAGTCATATGGTTCTGAACTTTGTCAGCATGTCACATATCAGCAAGTCATATGGTTCTGAACTTTGTCAGCATGTCATGTGTCAGCAAGTCATATGGTTCTGAACTTTGACAGCATGTCACATGTCAGCAAGTCATATGGTTCTGAACTTTGTCAGCATGTCACATGTCAGCAAGTCATATGGTTCTGAACTTTGTTAGCATGTCACATGTCAGCAAGTCATATGGTTCTGAACTTTGTCAGCATGTCACATGTCAGCAAGTCATATGGTTCTGAACTTTGTCAGCATGTCACATGTCAGCAAGTCATATGGTTCTGAACTTTGTCAGCATGTCACGTGTCAGCAAGTCATATGGTTCTGAACTTTGTCAGCATGTCACATGTCAGCAAGTCATATGGTTCTGAACTTTGTCAGCATGTCACATGTCAGCATGTCATATGGTTCTTAACTTTGTCAGCATGTCACATGTCAGCAAGTCATATGGTTCTGAACTTTGTTAGCATGTCACATGTCAGCAAGTCATATGGTTCTGAACTTTGTCAGCATGTCATGTGTCAGCAAGTCATATGATTCTGAACTTTGTCAGCATGTCATGTGTCAGCAAGTCATATGGTTCTGAACTTTGTCAGCATGTCACACGTCAGCAAGTCATATGGTTCTGAACTTTGTCAGCATGTCACACGTCAGCAAGTCATATGGTTCTGAACTTTGTCAGCATGTCACATGTCAGCAAGTCATATGGTTCTGAACTTTGTCAGCATGTCACATGTCAGCAAGTCATATGGTTCTGAACTTTGTCAGCATGTCACATGTCAGCAAGTCATATGGTTCTGAACTTTGTTAGCATGTCACATGTCAGCAAGTCATATGGTTCTGAACTTTGTCAGCATGTCACATGTCAGCAAGTCATATGGTTCTGAACTTTGTCAGCATGTCACATGTCAGCAAGTCATATGGTTCTGAACTTTGTCAGCATGTCACATGTCAGCAAGTCATATGGTTCTGAACTTTGTCAGCATGTCACATGTCAGCAAGTCATATGGTTCTGAACTTTGTCAGCATGTCACGTGTCAGCAAGTCATATGGTTCTGAACTTTGTCAGCATGTCATGTGTCAGCAAGTCATATGGTTCTGAACTTTGTCAGCATGTCATGTGTCAGCAAGTCATATGGTTCTGAACTTTGTCAGCCTGTCACATGTCAGCAAGTCATATGGTTCTGAACTTTGTCAGCATGTCACATGTCAGCATGTCATATGGTTCTGAACTTTGTCAGCATGTCACATGTCAGCAAGTCATATGGTTCTGAACTTTGTTAGCATGTCACATGTCAGCAAGTCATATGGTTCTGAACTTTGTCAGCATGTCACATGTCAGCAAGTCATATGGTTCTGAACTTTGTTAGCATGTCACATGTAAGCAAGTCATATGGTTCTGAACTTTGTCAGCATGTCACATATCAGCAAGTCATATGGTTCTGAACTTTGTCAGCATGTCATGTGTCAGCAAGTCATATGGTTCTGAACTTTGCCAGCATGTCACATGTCAGCAAGTCATATGGTTCTGAACTTTGTCAGCATGTCACATGTCAGCAAGTCATATGGTTCTGAACTTTGTTAGCATGTCACATGTCAGCAAGTCATATGGTTCTGAACTTTGTCAGCATGTCACATGTCAGCAAGTCATATGGTTCTGAACTTTGTCAGCATGTCACATGTCAGCAAGTCATATGGTTCTGAACTTTGTCAGCATGTCACGTGTCAGCAAGTCATATGGTTCTGAACTTTGTCAGCATGTCACATGTCAGCAAGTCATATGGTTCTGAACTTTGTCAGCATGTCACATGTCAGCATGTCATATGGTTCTTAACTTTGTCAGCATGTCACATGTCAGCAAGTCATATGGTTCTGAACTTTGTTAGCATGTCACATGTCAGCAAGTCATATGGTTCTGAACTTTGTCAGCATGTCACGTGTCAGCAAGTCATATGGTTCTGAACTTTGTCAGCATGTCACATGTCAGCAAGTCATATGGTTCTGAACTTTGTTAGCATGTCACATGTCAGCAAGTCATATGGTTCTGAACTTTGTCAGCATGTCACATGTCAGCAAGTCATATGGTTCTGAACTTTGTCAGCATGTCACATGTCAGCAAGTCATATGGTTCTGAACTTTGTCAGCATGTCACATGTCAGCAAGTCATATGGTTCTGAACTTTGTCAGCATGTCACATGTCAGCAAGTCATATGGTTCTGAACTTTGTCAGCATGTCACATGTCAGCAAGTCATATGGTTCTGAACTTTGTCAGCATGTCACATGTCAGCAAGTCATATGGTTCTGAACTTTGTCAGCATGTCACATGTCAGCAAGTCATATGGTTCTGAACTTTGTCAGCATGTCACATGTCACCAAGTCATATGGTTCTGAACTTTGTCAGCATGTCATGTGTCAGCAAGTCATATGGTTCTGAACTTTGTCAGCATGTCACATGTCAGCAAGTCATATGGTTCTGAACTTTGTCAGCATGTCACATGTCAACGAGTCATATGGTTCTGAACTTTGTCAGCATGTCATGTGTCAGCAAGTCATATGGTTCTGAACTTTGTCAGCATGTCATGTGTCAGCAAGTCATATGGTTCTGAACTTTGTCAGCATGTCACATGTCAGCAAGTCATATGGTTCTGAACTTTGTTAGCATGTCACATGTCAGCAAGTCATATGGTTCTGAACTTTGTCAGCATGTCATGTGTCAGCAAGTCATATGGTTCTGAACTTTGTCAGCGTGTCACATGTCAGCAAGTCATATGGTTCTGAACTTTGTTAGCAGGTCATGTGTCAGCAAGTCATATGGTTCTGAACTTTGTCAGCATGTCACATGTCAGCAAGTCATATGGTTCTGAACTTTGTTAGCATGTCACATGTCAGCAAGTCATATGGTTCTGAACTTTGTCAGCGTGTCACATGTCAGCAAGTCATATGGTTCTGAACTTTGTCAGCATGTCATGTATCAGCAAGTCATATGGTTCTGAACTTTGTCAGCATGTCACATGTCAGCAAGTCATATGGTTCTGAAATATGTCAATAGGTCATATGGCTCTGAACTAGGTCAGCAAGTCATATGGCTGTGAACTATGTCAGAAAGTCAAATGTCAGCATGTCACATGTCAGCATGTCATATGGTTCTGAAATATGTCAGCATGTCATATGGCTGTGAACTATGTCAGAAAGTCAAATGTCAGCATGTCACATGTCAGCATGTCATATGGTTCTGAAATATGTCAGTAGTGATGTCGCAAATAGTTCGCCGGAGAACAGTTCTTGGCGATCATAGCTTGTTCGCGTTCACCGCGGCGGGCGAACATATGCGATGTACGATCCGCCCCTATTCGTCATCATTGAGTAAACTTTGACCCTGTATCTCACAGTCTGCAGACACATTTCAGCCAATCAGCAGCAGACACTCCCTCCCAGACCCTCCCAGCTCCTGGGCAGCAGCCATTTTAGATTCATTAATTCTGATCCTGCATTCTTAGTGAGAGGAGGGACAGTGTAGCTGCTGGTGATTTTATAGGGAAATTGATAGCTAGGCTAGTGTATTCAGTGTCCACTACAGTCCTGAAGGACTCATCTGATCTCTGCTGTAAGGACAGCACCCCAAAAAGCCCTTTTTAGGGCTAGAGCTTCAGTCTTTTTTTTTTGTAATCTAATTGCCTTTGCCTGCCTGTCAGCCTGTGTGTGAGGCCCACAGCATATACTGTGCCTACTTGCTCACTGCCACCACTCATATCTGGTGTAACAACAGTGTAAATTAAAAAAACAACTTTTACATCAGTTTGCTAGTGTAATCTAATTTCATTTTCCATCAGGCCTGTGTGTCAGGCCCACAGCATATACTGTGATTAATAGCTCTGTGCCACCACTCATATCTGGTGTAACATTAGTGTAAATCTTTTTAAAAAAAAACTTTTACATCAGTCTGCTAGTGTAATGTAATTTCAGTTGCCAGGCCAGCCTGCCACTGCCAGCCTCAGTGCCACCACTCATATCTGATGAAACATTAGTGTAAATTTTTTTTTTTTTTTTTTTACATCAGTCTGCTAGTGTTATTTAATTGCAGTTGCCTGTCTACCAGTGTGTGTGCCAGGCCCACTTTCCATCTAGTGCCACCAATCATATTTGTTATAACAGTAGTGTAAATATTTAAAAAAAAAACTTTTTTGATTGTGAAACATCAGTCTGCTAGTGTAATCGAATTGCAGTTGCCTGCCAGCGTGTGTGCCAGGCCCACTTGCCAAATAGTGCCACCAATCAGATTTGTTATAACAGTATTGTAAATATTTTTAAAAAAACTTTTTTGACTGTGAAACATCAGTCAGCTAGTGTAAACTAATTGCAGTTGCCTGCCTGCCAGCGTGTGTGCCAAGCCCACTTGCCAACTAGTGCCATCAATCATAATTGTTATAACAGTAGTGTAAATATTTTAAAAAAAAAACTTTTTTTGACTGTGAAACATCAGTCTGCTAGTGTAATCTAATTGAAGTTGCCTGCCAGCGTGTGTGCCAGGCCCACTTGCCAAGTTAGTGGCACCACTCATATTTGTTGTAACAGTAGTGTAAATATTTCAAAAAAAACTTTTTTGACTGTGAAACATCAGTCTGCTAGTGCAATCGAATTGCAGTTGCCTGCCTGCCAGCGTGTGTGCCAGGCCCACTTGCCAACTAGTGCCACCAATCATATTTGTTATAACAGTAGTGTAAATATTTTAAAAAAAACTTTTTTGACTGTGAAACATCAGTCTGCTAGTGTAATCTAATTGAAGTTGCCTGCCTGCCAGCGTGTGTGCCAGGCCCACTTGCCAACTAGTGCCAACAATCATATTTGTTGTAACAGTAGTGTAAATATTAAAAAAAAACACTTTTTAGACTGTGAAACATCAGTCTGCTATTGTAATCTTATTGCATTTGCCTGCCTGCCAGCGTGTGTGCCAGGCCCACTTGCCAAGTTAGTGGTACCACTCATATTTGTTATAACAGTAGTTTAAATATTTAAAAAATAAACATTTTTGACTGTGAAACATCAGTCTGCTTTTTTGTGTCAGGCTCACAGCGTATACTGTGCCCACTTGCCCAGTGCCACCACTCATATCTTGTTTAATAGTAGTGTAAGTGTACATTTAAAAAAAATAAACTTTTTGGATTGTGAAACATCAGTCTGCTTTTTTGTGTCAGGCTCACAGCGTTTACTGTGCCCACTTGCCCAGTGCCACCACTCATATCTTGTTTAATAGTAGTGTAAGTGTACATTTAAAAAATAAACTTTTTGGATTGTGAAACATCAGTCTGCTTTTTTGTGTCAGGCTCACAGCGTATACTGTGCCCACTTGCCCAGTGGCACCACTCATATTTTGTTTAATATTAGTGTAAGTCTACATTTAAAAAAAAAATGACAGGCAGAGGCAGGCCACCCTGCAGGTGCCGTAGTGGTCATGGTGCTGTGATTCCCTTTGACCCTACAATAATGCCCAGTGTTCAGAGGCCATGTGCCATGAACGCGAAAAATTCTGAGGAGGACCTAGTTGAATGGCTAACACAGGACACCCAATCTTCTACAGCTTCCGCTCCTAACCTTGACACACCATCCACCTCCAGTTTAGCTTCGGGCACCTCTCAAGTGACCAGTGCCACTCGCCCGCCTGCCGCCACCACCAACACTAGCACCACAGCCGCTTCACTTGAACTGTCAGAGGAGTTATTGACACATCAGTTGGAAGAAATGAGTGATGCGCAACCATCATTGACAGAGGATGTAGATAACAGTGATATGTCTCAGTCAGGCAGCATTACAGACATGGACGTACGTTGTGATGATGATGGTGATGTTGTACCCGCTGCTGCTTCCTTTGTTGATTTGTCAGATACAAGTGAAGCGGTTGATGATGATGCGTCCGTGGATGTCACGTGGGTGCCCGCTAGAAGAGAAGAAGAAGAGGGGGAAAGTTCAGATGGGGAGACAGAGAGGAGGAGGAGACGAGTTGGAAGCAGGGGGAGGTCGTTGCAAGGAGATAGTGGCACAGTCAGACAGCATGCATCGGCACCCGGGGTCAGCCAGACAGCACGCCAATCAACGCATGCTGTTGCCACCACCAGAATGCCGTCATCGCAGAGCTCAGCAGTGTGGCATTTTTTGTGTGTGTCTGCCTCTGACAACAGCGATGCCATTTGCAACCTGTGCGAAAAGAAACTGAGTCATGGGAAGTCCAACACCCACCTAGGTACAACTGCTTTGCGAAGGCACATGGTCTCACATCACAAACGCCGATGGGATGAACACATGAGTAGAAGCAGCACACAAACTCAAAGTCGCCATCCTCCTCCTGGTCCAGCATCTTCAGCCACGTCAACCACTGCTGTACTCCTTGCCCCCTCTCAACCATCCGCCACTCAGTCTCTCTTACGTAGCAGTTCCTGGTCATCTGCCCACAGTCAGGTGTCTGTCAAGGACATGTTTGAGTGTAAGAAGCCAATTTCCCAAAGTCACCCCCTTGCCTGGCGTCTGACAGCTGGCTTGTCTGAACTCTTAAATTTTACCCGGTCGAAGGTACCCGGCCGAAATTTATTTTCACAAAAGGCAATCCCCAACCTGTACTTGATTGTGTGAAAGGAAGTAATGGCATGTCTGGCACACAGCATTGGGGCAAGGGTCCATCTGACCACTGATAGCTGGTCTGCAAAGCATGGTCAGGGCAGGTATATCACCTACACTGCGCATTGGCTAAACCTGCTGATGGCTGACAAGCATGGAATGCCTGGCTCTGCAGAGGAGTTGGTGACACCGCCACGACTTGCAGGCAGGCCTGCTGCTACCTCCTCTACTCCTCCTACTCCATCCTCTTCCATAACCTCTTCCTTGGCTGAGTCCTCTTCTGCTGCTGCGTCTTGCTCCACATCAACGGCACCCCCCCAGCTCCCCAGGTACTATTCAACATCCCGGATACGGCAGTGTCACGCCGTCTTGGGGTTGACTTGCCTGAAAGCAGAGAGTCACACCGCACCAGCACTCCTGTCCGCCCTGAACGCACAGGTGGATCAGTGGCTGTCTCCGCACCAACTGGAGATTGGCAAAGTTGTTTTTGACAATGGAAGTAATTTGGTGGCGGCATTGAAATTGGGCAAGTTGACACATGTGTCGTGCATGGCACATGTGTGTAATCTGATTGTACAACGCTTTGTGCATAAGTACCCAGGCTTACAGGATGTCCAAAAGCAGGCCAGGAAGGTGTGTGGCCATTTCAGGCGTTCCTACACAGCCATGGCGCACTTGTCAGATATCCAGCGACGAAACAACCTGCCAGTGAGGTGCTTGATTTGCGACAGCCCGACACGTTGGAATTCAATGTTCGACCGCCTGCTACAACAAGAAAAAGCTGTTAACGAGTATTTGTATGACCGGGGTGCTAGGACAGCCTCTGGGGAGCTGGGGATTTTTTTTACACGTTACTGGATGCTCATGCGCAATGCCTGTAGGCTCATGCGTCCTTTTGAGGAGGTGACAAACCTAGTCAGTCACACCGAAGGCACCATCAGCGACATCATACCATTTGTTTTCTTCCTGGAGCGTGCCCTGCGAAGAGTGCTGGATCAGGCCGTAGATGAGCGTGAAGAGGAAGAGTTGTGGTCTTCATCACCACCAGAAACAGCCTTATCAGCATCACTTGCTGGACCAGCGGCAACGCAGGAAGAGGATTGTGAGGAAGAGGAGTCAGAGGAGGAATTTGGCTTTGAGGAGGAGGAGGAAGACCAAGCACAACAGGCATCCCAGGGTGGTCGTTGTCACCTATCTGGTACCCGTGGTGTTGTACGTGGCTGGGGGGAAGAAGATACCTTCAGTGAGATCAGTGAGGACGAGGAACAGGACATGATTAGCTCAGCATCCAACCTTGTGCAAATGGGGTCTTTCATGCTGTCGTGCCTGTTGAGGGACCCTCGTATAAAAAAGCTGAAGGAGAACGACCTGTACTGGGTGTCCACGCTACTAGACCCCCGGTATAAGCATAAAGTGACTGAAATGTTACCAAATTCCCGCAAGTCGGAAAGGATGGAGCAGTTCAAAAATAAATTAAAAAGTATGCTTTACACAGCGTATAAGGGTGATGTCACAGCACAACGGGAATCTAACAGGGGAAGAGATAAAAGTAATCCTCCTCCTCCCACGACCACGCCGTCAAGGACAGGACGCTTTCCAGACGTGTTGTTGATGGAGGACATGCATCGCCACAGCCCTTCGGGATCCAGCCTCAGAGAAAGACTCAACCGACTGGTAGCAGACTACCTCGCATTAACTGCGGATTTTCGACACTCTGAGGAGCGATGGACCCCTTGACTACTGGGTGTGCAGGCTTGACCTGTGGCCTGAGCTATCCCAATTTGCAATCAAACTTCTGGCCTGCCCTGCTTCAAGTGTCCTGTCAGAAAGGACCTTCAGTGCAGCAGGAGGTATTGTCACTGAGAAGAGATGTCGCCTAGGTAAAAAAAGTCTTGATTATCTCACCTTTATTAAAATGAATGAGGGATGGATCCCGAAGGGACTGACATTGTGCGATTCATTAGAGTAAAAAAGGCCTGATGAGATGAGCTGCCTTGGGCTACAAATGGTACACACGCTGCTGTACTTTATCTTCGAATGCCGGATGACTTGCGTGACTTATCTGCCAACAACTAGGGTTCAAGCCGCAATGTTTTAGGGCACTTTCTAACTGTCAAACAAACATCAATTTTTCTGGCCGCTGCTACAGCAGCGTCTGCAACAATAGCTAATTTTTCAGGCATTTGTACATGCCTAATTTTTCTGGCCTCTGGTGCTGCACTGTGGCTACAAAACCCAAACCAAAAAAAAGGCACATAACAGGGATTAAACTGTTAAGAATAGTACTACTTAACACACCACTCATATCTGGTGGCACAGTAGATTGCACGCGCAGTGCCCCAAATTTGAAGTACGAGGACGGACCAAGCATCTTTTTCCATCTCCCGGTTCCTAAAATTTATCTCCGGGTTCCTAAAAACGATGCCATACCTGTACTCAATTGTGCAAAAGGAAGTCATGGCATATGGGGTCTTTCATGCTGTCGTGCCTGTTGAGGGTTGGGGACCCTCGTATAAAAAGGCTGAAGGAGAACAACCTGTACTGGGTGTCCAAGCATCTTTTTCCATCTCCCGGATGTAGCGGTACTCCACTAGGGGGTCTCCCTTCCTCTGTCCAAACCCAGGGGTGGCCACGGATAGTGGGACCAGAGATATAGTTGCTGAGACCGGGGTCAAGCCAGTGGCTGTATCTCCCCCAGCTGGGCTGGTCTCAGTGGACTCCCAGTCAGGTAGCGTCCTCTCTGCCCTGCAGCTCTTTCTTGGCAGGTATCGTCCCCTCTGCCTGTCTGCTTCTAGGCAGGAATAAATCCCCCTGCCAGGCTGCTTCTTGGCAGGAATAGATCCCTCTGCCTCCAAATAGTGTGACCAGGGCTATCGTGGCTGAGACGGGGGTCAAGCCAGCGGCTGTATCTCCCCCATCTGGGCTAGTCTCAGTGGACTCCCAGGCAGGTAGCGTCCCCTCTGCCTGTCTGCTTCTAGGCAGGAATATATCCCTCTGCCTCACTGCACACTTCCAGCATTTAGCGTGCCCTCTGGTTTCTTATAGGCAGGAATAGATCCCTCTGCCTTGCTGCTCCTTTCAGGCAGGCCAGCTCTTTGCATACAGGCCCACAGACTCTGTAACAAATCTCTCTTGCAGGGAGAGGTGCAGCCAGAATGCAGGGTCAGAACCTCTGCAACTGGTATACCGGAAAGAATCAGACAGGACTACCTGTTCCAGAAGGAATTAATACTATTGCTTTATTTCACTAGCTTTTACAAACACACCAGTAAGCTTATGGTGACACACACTCCTTAAAATCGTATCTATCAAATGTATATTGCATCTATTGATCTATGTAATTCGTATCTAAAAAAATGTATATGGCATCTATTGATCTATGTAATTCATATCTATCAAATGTATATTGCATCTATTGATCTATGTAATTCGTATCTATCAAATGTATATTGCATGTATTAATCTATGTAATTCGTATCTATCAAATGTATATTGCATCTTTTGATCTATGTAATTCATATCTATCATATGTATATTGCATCTATTGATCTATGCAATTTGTATCTATCAAATGTATATTGCATCTATTGATCTATGGAATTCGTATATATCAAATGTATATTGCATCTTTTGATCTATGTAATTCATATCTATCAAATGTATATTGCATCTATTGATCTATGCAATTTGTATCTATCAAATGTATATTGCATCTTTTGATCTATGTAATTCGTACCTATCAAATGTATATTGCATCTATTGATCTATGTAATTTGTATCTATCAAATGTATATTGCATCTATTGATCTATGTAATTCGTATCTATCAAATGTATATTGCATCTATTGATCTATGTAATTCATATCTATCAAATGTATATTGCATCTATTGATCTATGTAATTCGTATATATCAAATGTATATTGCATCTATTGATCTATGTAATTCGTATCTATCAAATGTATATTGCATCTATTAATCTATGCAATTCGTATCTATCAAATGTATATTGCATCTATTGATCCATGTAATTCGTATCTATCAAATGTATATTGCATCTATTGATCTATGTAATTCGTATCTATCAAATGTATATTGCATCTTTTTTTTTTATTATTATTATTATTTTTTATTGAGGATTGAAAGAAAAATGACAAATACAAAGACTCTCATGTCAAAAATAACAATGTGACCATAAGTAAATACAATCAAGAACATTTATGATATTTCACAATCCAGCAACACAATTGACAGAGAAAAAATATCATTACAGTAGGCCAATTAATTAATTGGCTAAATTGAATCCTCATTATAATTTTTTTTTAGTTATAGTAGCCATAAGCAAGATCCTCTCGGACCAAATGGACTATAAGGAAGACTCGGCGGCTACTAATAGGACCCACAGTATATTAAATATAACATAAGTTTGGCTCTTACTAGATAATCTCATAAGAGGAAGACAAAAAAATAAAAAAATTACAAACAATAGCATGTAACCTCTATTCTAGGGTAGCAATCTAGATATCTTAGAGCTTTGGACACTTAATGGGTCTGCTGACTTTTTATATATGATACAAGTATTTGAAGAAATATTTAAGAAAAAGAAAATGAGAATGGGGAATAGGGGGGATATTCAGCGGGTAAGCACTGCTAGGCTTTTAAAGGGGTAGATGATTATAGGGGTATTAATATAAGGAAGAGGGGGATCTAGCAATTAACTATGGGATGCTTAATAATAAATTGTAATCTCTAAGGAGACCTGTCACAGATATAAGGCCAAGGTCACCATATAAATAAAGAGGGGTGCTACATGTGAATAGTTTTATAGCTAAATGCACTGTAAATCTGCCTAAACGTCTGGAACCACCAACCTCAATAGATGTGTAAGGCAAAACTCAAGAAAAACTATTAAAGGGCCATAATACCCAAATGTTTAAACACTTGAAAGTGATGCAGCATAGCTGTAAAAAGCTGATTAGAAAATATCACCTGAACATCTCTATGTAAAAAAGAAAGATATTATACCTCAAAAGTTCCTCAGTAGCCACCTCCCATTGTAAAGGATTTCTAAGCAGCATTTTAGTGTGTCTGTCCTGGGACATCTGAAGGGATGAGCCTTGTGCACTCTCATATTATTTCACCAATCAGGTAAAGGAAGCTTACTATGAAATCTCATGAGAGTTAAGTCAAATCTCATGAGATCACAGTAAGAGTTCATGACCGCAGCACTGCTGATGCTGATTGGCTGCTGTTCATTTCTTCGTTTTTTTATTTTTACCTGCAGCTGGGAGCAGGTGAAGTATAACTTTTTACACAGAACTTACTCTGCTGAGCTGAGGAAATTGTGAGGTGAAATATCTTCCTTTTTTACATAGAGATGCTCAGGTGATATTTTCCTGTCAGCTTTTTACAGTTATACTGCATCAGTTTCAAGTGATTTAGCATATGAGTATTATGTCCCTTTAATGAAGGTAACCTAAGAAAGTTTACGCTAGAGTTATCTTAACAGATCCTATAACGCTCCATATACTAATAATAAGGCACTTTAGTACGATAGATATAGGCGCTATAAAAACATATACATAACCAAAGCTATATAAACCTCCAAACTATTGAGAGGAGGAATAAGGACGCACTGCACGGGTCATCTTCAGACGGTAGCAATGCATATGCAGGGAGCAGAGCATAGACTTATAGTTTAACATACACGGCCACAAGATAGGCATATTGGCAGAGCTATACAAGTGTGAGTTTTGCCGACCATAGTAACTTTATGTAAACGTGAGCGGCTGCAGATCTACTGCGGAGTATCTCTTATAATTTAGCACAAGAATATAGTCTACAACCTCCACTTATACATCTATTGGCCACCGGCACCTAAGCCCGAGAGTAATGCTTTAGAAATGAGAGGAATCTACACTTTATGCGGCCATGGGATAGTTTGCAAGATTAATATATATTAATGTGCAAATTATGTGCTAAGTATGGTAATTTAAGGAGGGGGAAATACCCTAAATGGATCTTGGCAGAGATTATTAATTACCTATAAGATAGGGAACTTGAAATAGAATACAAATGTAAAATTATAACAGTTATAAGAAACTTAAACATAAAATAAATCTCCTCTCTCCCCCAGGCAACTTCTACTCTTTTGCAGACGGCACCACTTTATTTTTCATCGGTACAGCTCCGCTTGTTTAGATTAGAGATTGGATAGGGCATAATATAGCACAACAAAAATCCACAGAGCTAGAATAAATATTTTGCCCCAGCGACTGTATGATTAGTAGAGCAGGGAGGCACACTCCTATATCTAACTGTAGAGGGAATATGCAACTTACAAACACCTGGCTAGTTAGATGCCAGTAATAAGTGGAGAGCTGTTAAAGCAAAGCATATTAAGTTTCATATACAGGCAGTAATATAGCAAGGTAAAAAACAATGTTGTTGCTTGTGATAGAACCTAGGTAAGAGGATTTCTCTGTGAGCGTAGTATATGTTGTCTATTATTGCAGTCTACCTGTGCTGTTGTAATTCAAAAAGTTACCAGCTCCCTACTAAGAACTGCAAAATGTTTGGACAGAGATGGGATCAACCGACTCCCATGCGGGTGATACCGGACCTGCCGCTGGTAAAATGAGGACTCAGGAGGGAGGATAAGAAGAATGAGTGCAGTCAAGAGTGTTTTCCTGAGTAAGTCTAAGCCGTCAAGGATAAGGACCAGATTTGAGTATAAGAGTTCAGGATCGCTCCTGCCCCAGCTAGTAAAAGGCTCACAAGAGGATATGGATCCCTGGATGTCACCAGACCTGTGGATAATCTCCTATGATGCGTCGGGTGTTCGGCCGCATCCACCCACGCAAGTAACTGCTCCTCTTTAGTTATACTCTCAATCACTAGGTTAGTAGTATCTTCGAAGCTTCCTCCTCCCCGGCACTGAATATTACCTTCTAGCAACTTCACAGGCAGTTTATCACATAGAGCAGGGGCCGGCAGAATAGGCTAAAGCACGTTCGGAGGTGGTTGCAGACAGGTATGATGGCAGTCGTGGCCCTTTTCCGACGCCATTTGCAAATCCATAGCCGGCTGCTTACATGGGTGATCTTTCGCAGCTAAGATCATTTGTGCAAAATTAGTGTCAATCTTCTGGGCTAAAGCCACCAAGAGAGCTTGTATCTCCTCATGTAGAATCACATCCATATTAAATAGTAGTTGTGACCCCTCGTATTAGTAGTGGAGCAGTTCTGTTTTACCCAGCAGACGGGGGGGGGGGGGCGAAATACTGATGTTGAAAGGCTTCCGCCGTACCTATCCAGTCGTCTTGTAAAACAGTTCCTTAGTTGCAATCTTCACCAGACACATATTAATCGATGCAGCTTTGCTTCACAAATCCAAACCTGCAGGAAAGGATTCTAGTATTCTGGAAAAAGAGTGGATAGTTAGCATGCCAACTGTATAAGGCCTAGAGCTTCAAAAATTTATGTCTGTAGATGTCGGCTGTTAGGCCCCGCCCCCCCTGTATATTGCATCTTTTGATCTATGTAATTCATACACGGCAACAATTTCTTTGCACAAAAGGCAATCCCAGACCCCAACCTGTACTTGATTGTGCAAAAGGAAGTAACCTTACCATGGGTCACACACCGCATGTCTTTGTAATTCTCTGTCTGGGAAATTATATATCTATCTATCAAATTATTTATTTATCTATCAAATCTATCTAACTATCAATCGTATCTATCAAATGTATATTGCATCTATTGATCTATGCAATTCGTATCTATCAAATGTATATTGCATCTATTGATCTATGGAATTCGTATCTATCAATTGTATATTGCATCTATTGATCTATGTAAGTCATATCTATCAAATGTATATTGCATCTATTGATCTATGTAATTCATATCTATCAAATGTATATTGCATCTATTGATCTATGTAATTCGTATCTATCAAATGTATATTGCATCTATTGATCTATGGAATTCGTATCTATCAATTGTATATTGCATCTATTGATCTATGTAATTCGTATCTATCAAATGTATATTGCATCTATTGATCTATGGAATTCGTATCTATCAATTGTATATTGCATCTATTGATCTATGTAATTCGTACCTATCAAATGTATATTGCATCTATTGATCTATGGAATTCGTATCTATCAATTGTATATTGCATCTATTGATCTATGTAAGTCATATCTATCAAATGTATATTGCATCTTTTGATCTATGTAATTCGTGTCTATCAAATGTATATTGCAACTTTTGATCCATGTAATTCGTATCTATCAAATGTATATTGCATCTTTTGATCTATGTAATTCGTATCTATCAAATATATATTGCATCTATTGATCTATGTAATTATGTTAGGTGATTTAGGCCCTTTATGGGTTAAAACCAGACTCTGCATCAACTATGTAATTTTCCGTGGGCGTTTTGCCATGGATCCCCCTCCGGCATGCCACAGTCCAGGTGTTAGTCCCCTTGAAACAACTTTTCCATCACTATTGTGGCCAGAAAGAGTCCCTGTGGGTTTTAAAATTTGCCTGCCTATTGAAGTCAATGGCGGTTCGCCCGGTTCGCGAACAGTTACGGAAGATCGAGTCCGCCGTTCGCGAACCGAAATTTTTAGGTTTGCGACATCACTATATGTCAGCACGTCATATGGCTCTGAACTAGGTCAGCAAGTCAAATGTCAGCATGTCATATGCCTCTGAAATATGTCAGCATGTTATTTGGCGCTGAACTATGTCAGCATGTCATATGGCTTGGAACTATGTTAGAAAGTCATATGGCTCTAAACTATGTCAGCATGTCATATGGCTGTAAACTATGTCAGAAACTCAAATGTCAGCATGTCATATTGCTCTGAACTATATCAGCATGTCATATGGCTCTGAACAAGGTCAGCATGTCACATGTCAGCATGTTATATGGCTGTGAACTATGTCAGAAAGTCAAATGTCAGCATGTCACAATGTCATATGGCTCTGAACTAGGACAGTACGTCATATGGCTCTGAACTATGTCAGCAAGTCAAATGTCAGCATGTCATATGACTCTGAACTATGTCAGCATGTCATATGACTCTGAACTATGTCAGCAAGTCATATGGCTCTAAACTATGTCAGCATGTCATATGGCTTTGAACTATATCAGCAAGTCATATGGTTCTAAACTATGTCAGCATGTCATATGGCTGTAAACTGTGTCAGAAACTCAAATGTCAGCATGTCATTTTGCTCTGAACTATGTCAGCAAGTCCTATGGCTCTGAACAAGGTCAGCAAGTCAAATGTCAGCATGTCATATAGCTCTGAACTATGTCAGCATGTCATATGGCTCTGAACTATGCCAGCAAGTCATATGGCTCTAAACTATGTCAGCAAGTCTTATGACTCTGAACTATGTCAGAAAGTCAAATGTCAACATGTCACATGTCAGCATGTCATATGGCTGTGAACTATGTCAGAAAGTCAAATGTCAGCATGTCACATGTCAGCATGTCATATGGCTCTGAACTAGGACAGTACGTCATATGGCTCTGAACTATGTCAGCAAGTCAAATGTCAGCATGTCATATGTCAGCATGTCATATGGCTCTGAACTATGTCAGCAAGTCAAATGCCAGCATGTCATATGTCAGCATGTCATATGGCTCTGAACTAGGTCAGCAAGTCAAATGTCAGCTTGTCATACGTCAGCATGTCATATGGCTCTGAATTATGTCAGCATGTCATAAGGCTCTGAACTATGTCAGTAAGTCATATGGCTCTGAACTATGTCAGCAAGTCAAATGGCTCTGAACTATGTCAGCAAGTCATATGGCTCTGAACTATGTCAGCAAGTCATATGGCTCTGAACTATGTCAGCAAGTCATATGGCTCTGAACTATGTCAGCATGTCATATGGCTCTGAACTATGTCAGCAAGTCATATGGCTCTGAACTATGTCAGCAAGTCATATGGCTCTGAACTATGTCAGCATGTCATATGGCTCTGAACTATGTCAGCAAGTCATATGGCTCTGAACTATGTCAGCATGTCATATGGCTCTGATTTATGTCAGCAAGTCATATGGCTCTGAACTATGTCAGTAAGTCATATGGCTCTGATTTATGTCAGCAAGTCACATGGCTCTGAACTATGTCATTAAGTCATATGGCTCTGAACTATGTCCGCAAGTCATATAGAGTGGGGCAAAAAAAAATTTAGTCAGCCACCAATTGTGCAAGTTCTCCCACTTAAGAAGATGAGAGAGGCCTGTAATTTTCATCATAGGTATACCTCAACTATGAGAGACAAACGCCTAGATTTAGAGCTTTGCGGCCAAAGGGGTGCGTTAGCTACGCATGCTTTTTTCTGGCCGCACCTTTTAAATACCGCTGGTATTTAGAGTTCACAGAATGGCTGCGTTAGGCTCCAAAAAAGGAGTGTATAGCATATTTACCGCAACTTCAACTCTCGATACCAGCGGTGCTTACGGACGCGGCCAGCTTCAAAAACGTGCTCGTGCAAAAAAACCTAACACCTGAAAAAAACGAGCTGAAAAAAAAACCTAACACCTGCAAAAAAGCTGCGTTCAGCTCCTAACGCAGCCCCATTGTTTTCTATGTGGAAACACTTCCTACGTCTGCACCTAACACTCTAACATGTACCCCGAGTCTAAACACCCCTAACCTTACACTTATTAACCCCTAATCTGCCACCCCCGCTATCGCTGACCCCTGCATATTATTTTTAACCCCTAATCTGCCGCTCCGTACACCCCCGCCACCTACATTATCCCTATGTACCCCTAATCTGCTGCCCTAACATCGCCGACCCCTATATTATATTTATTAAGCCCTAATCTGCCGCCCCCAATGTCGCCTCCACCTAACTACACTTATTAACCCCTAATCTGCCGACCGGACCTGAGCGATACTATAATAAATATATTAACTCCTAATCCGCCTCACTCCCGCCTCAATAACCCTATAATAAATAGTATTAACCCCTAATCTGCCCTCCCTAACATTGCCGACACCTAACTTCAAGTATTAACCCCTAATCTGCCGACAGGAGCTCACTGCTACTCTAATAAATTTATTAACCCCTAAAGCTAAGTCTAACTTTAACCCTAACACCCCCCTAAATTAAATATAATTTAAATCTAACGAAATAAATTAACTCTTATTAAATAAATTATTCCTATTTAAAGCTAAAGCTTTGCGGTCGGCAGATTAGGGGTTAATTACTGTAGGTAGCTGGTGGCGACGTTGTGGGGGGCAGGTTAGGGGTTAATAAATATAAAATAGGGGTCGGCGGTGTTAGGGGCAGCAGATTAGGGGTACATAAGTATAACGTAGGTGGCGGTCGGCAGATTAGGGGTTAAAAAAATGTAATCGAGTGGCGGCGATGTGGGGGGACCTCGGTTTAGGGGTGCATAGGTAGTTTATGGGTGTTAGTGTACTTTAGAGCACAGTAGTTAAGAGCTTTATAAACCGGCGTTAGCCCAGAAAGCTCTTAACTACTGACTTTTTTCTGCGGCTGGAGTTTTGTCGTTAGATTTCTAACGCTCACTTCAGCCACGACTCTAAATACCGGCGTTAGAAAGATACCATTGAAAAGATAGGATACGCAAATGACGCAAGGGGATCTACGATATGGAAAAGTCGCGGCTGGAAAGTGAGCGTTAGACCCTTTCCTGACTGACTCCAAATACCGGCGGTAGCCCAAAACCAGCGTTAGGAGCCTCTAATTGTCTGATTTGGAAAGAATTTATTTGCAAATTATGGTGGAAAATAAGTATTTGGTCAATATCAAAAGTTCAAGCCAAATTTATGAAAAAATTCTGTTATCAATTAAAATTAATTGATATTTGGAGACTCTATAATCCTGATCAACGTCTATTTACATGTGAATCCAAAACTTTTAGAACATTCTCCAGAATCGATTTTATTTTGGTAACAGAGTATTTATCACTGCAAAAAATTCATGCTGAGATCGGCGAGATAGTTATTTCGGACCATGCGATTGTTTCACTGTCATTTCACTCTTCTTTAAATGAACCAAAAAGAAATTAAAATTTTGTCTTTCCACGTTATATGTATAAAAATATGAAATTTACTTTATGGTTAAAACAGAAATGGAAAGATTATTGCACATATAATATCGCTTACTTCCACAAGATTGAAACTTTTTGGGAAGCCTCTAAGGCATATATTAGAGGTGAAATAAAGGCCTACATGTGTAAAAAGAAAAAGAAAGACAGCATGAGGGAAGTTCAACTCGCCTACCAAGTTAGAAATAGCTACAAAAAATACATCACCTCTCCAAACCGTTCTTTTTGGGAAAGTTATGTCAATGCCAGAAAAGAAAGAGATACATTTGTTAAACAAAAGTCCCTAGAGGAGGAGGCCAAATTGAAGTTGAGCTTTAAAGGTCATTATGGATGTTCAGCCAAACACTTGGCGAACTTAACCAGAAGTAGGAAGAAAAAAAATTATATCTTATCAATTAAAGACCAAGGTAATAGGTATACTGAAGTGATTGATATTAACAAGGTCTTTTTTACATATTATAAGAATCTATATACTCAGACCAGTAATCATAGACAGAATCAAGAAATATTTTGGTCCCAAATAAAAATTCCGCAAGTAGCAGATAAGCATCTTGAACATTTAAATGCTCCCATTTCATTGGAAGAAATAGGGGATGCAATTAATAAATCTAAGCTAAATAAAGCTCCTGGCCCTGACTTTCTTCCAACAGAATATTATAAAACTAGTCCTAAAGCCCGTTCACACGGGCCGTGTGGTTTATTTTTATTTTTATATTCTCTCTCTCTCTCTGCCCTATCTCTCTCTCTCCCCTCTTTCTCCCCCCTGTCTCTCTCACTCTCTCCCCCCTGTCTCTCTCACTCTATCCCCCCTGTCTCTCTCACTCTCACTCCCCTGTCTCACTCTCACTCTCACTCCCCTGTCTCTCTCTCTCTCCCCTGCCTCTCTCTCCTCCCCCCTGTCTCTCTCTCTCTCCCCTGTCTGTCTCTCTCTCTCCCCTCTCTCTCTCTCCCCTCTCTCTCTCTCCCCCCTGTCTCTCTCTCTCCCCCCCCTGTCTCTCTCTCTCCCCCCTTGTCTCTCTCACCCTCTCCCCTGTCTCCCTCTCCCCTGTCTCTCTCACCCTCTCCCCTGTCTCCCTCTCCCCTGTCTCTCTCACCCTCTCCCCTGTCTCCCTCTCCCCTGTCTCTCTCTCCCTCTCCCCTGTCTCCCTCTCCCCTGTCTCTCTCACCCTCTCCCCTGTCTCCCTCTCCCCTGTCTCCCTCTCCCCTGTCTCCCTCTCCCCTGTCTCCCTCTCCCCTGTCTCCCTCTCCCCTCTCTCCCTCTCCCCTCTCTCCCTCTCCCCTGTCTCCCTCTCCCCTCTCTCCCTCTCCCCTGTCTCCCTCTCCCCTCTCTCCCTCTCCCCTCTCTCCCTCTCCCCTGTCTCCCTCTCCCCTGTCTCCCTCTCCCCTGTCTCCCTCTCCCCTGTCTCCCTCTCCCCTGTCTCCCTCTCTCCCTCTCCCCTGTCTCCCTCTCCCCTGTCTCCCTCTCCCCTGTCTCCCTCTCCCCTGTCTCTCTCACCCTCTCCCCTGTCTCCCTCTCCCTCTCCCCTGTCTCCCTCTCCCCTGTCTCCCTCTCCCCTGTCTCCCTCTCCCCTGTCTCCCTCTCCCCTGTCTCTCTCACCCTCTCCCCTGTCTCCTTCTCCCCTGTCTCCCTCTCCCCTGTCTCCCTCTCTCCCTCTCCCCTGCCTCTGATCAGCTGCTTTCAACGGCTATTTGCGTGCGCGTGCGCAGGTTGCGAGGGTGCGTGCGCATTCTGCAAGGGGGATCTCATGTCAACGATTAGTTGCGTGCGCGTGGGTTCGCGTGCGCATGTGAGTGCGAGGGTGCGTGCGCATTCTGCAAGGGGGATCTCATGTGTCGCGGTGAAAGTGCTGAAATCAGTTTACGCTAAGTGGGTGCGAGGGTGGTGCGTGCGCATTCAGCAAGGGGGGTCGCTGACATCAGTTTTTTTTTTCAGCTACAATCTTGCTAAGTGGGTGCGAGAGTGCGAGCGTGCGAAGTATCAACAGCTGGCCAAGGGTGCGCGTGCGATCAGCTGCAAGAGTTTGTCTGAACTGCGCATGACGGCTTCAGACAAACTCTTGTCTTTTATAATATAGGATATTAGCAGAAGAGGTTAAGCCTATTTTGGAAAAACTTTTTAATAGTTACTTTTTGTGTTTTAACCCATTCTCTGAATTTTTTACGGCCGCGTATATTTCATTAATTCCTAAAAAAGACAAAGACCCAGAAGATCCAGCCTCATTTAGACCCATATCAGTACTAAACGCAGATTACAAGATTTTAACTTCTATCCTTGCGGCTAGATTAATGAAATGCCTTGACCAAATCATACACCATGATCAAACTGGATTTATGGCTTCTAGAAACTTATCGAAAAATATACGAAAAATTGTTACCCTAATCGATTATATCTGGAGTCTAAATAAAGATGTTAGTAAATATTTTAAACATGATATTGCCCTCAACATTGGCATTCGACTCAATAGAATGGGATTACCTCTTTCAGACATTGGAAAAATTTGGTTTTAAAAAACATTTCTTTCACTTTATTTGTAATTTATACCATTCTCCTATTTCTTATCTATTGATAAACGATACTTTAATGCCTGGTATAAGATTGCAAAAAGGTACTAGGCAAGGCTGCCCCCTATCCCCCCTACTTTTTAATTTGGCACTCGAACCCCTTGCTATATGGTTAAGGGATGTGATGGAAGGGCTCAATTTCGGGAATACTTCTTTAAAGACCTTACTGTATGCTGACGATCTGTTAATCTTTCTTCAAAATACATCCATATCTATTCCCATAATATTGGATTCCTTGAAACTTTTCAGTTCATTTTCTGGTTACAAAGTAAATTTTCATAAAAGTGAATTGATGTGGATTCACAAATCTAAGAATAAGATAAATAATACTCTGTTTAAGGAAGTTGAAACATTAAGATATTTAGGAATTTATTTACACAGAAACCCAGAAAAATGGTATGGGTTGAATTTTCACCCTCTACTACAGAAAATTGAATCAGATTTGAAATCGTGGGCCTCATTTCCGTTATCAATTACAGCTAAAGTAAATCTTATTAAGACAATTATTTTTCCTCGCTTGCTTTTCAGTCTGCAAAATTTACCCTTATTATTGTTTAAAACTGACTTAAGTAAATTACATGCAAAATTTTCGCAATTTATTTGGCAGGGTAAAAAAAAATCACGTATTGCCTTGAGGAAGTTGATGCTTCCCCGGGAAACGGCAGGTTTAGCATTACCTGATATTAAGTATTATAATATTGCCGCATTAGGGAAAATTGCGGCAGATTGGATGGCAGAAACTGATTGGTTTTCGTCAAAAGAAATGGAGAATTTTATAGTTTCTCCCTTGTCCCTTAAAGCTTTATTGCATATAAATTTGAAAGAGCTTCCTAGCAACATTAAGAGGTTAATTTCAGTTAAGAATGTAATATCTGCATGGCAAACTATTTGTATCTCTGTAGGGGCAGATTACTCCTTTTCAAACTATCTCCCTTTATTGGGCAACCCAGAGTTCTCTACTGGGATCTATCAGAAAACCTTTAGAAGATGGGCTAATAAGGGTCTTAAGGAAGTACATCAATTTTTTACAGAAGATGGACAAATTAGATCGTTTGACATTTTAAAATCCCAGTTTGATTTACCAAATAACAACCTCTATCCTTATATGCAATTCTAACATTTCATTAAAGCTAAGAACTGGAATGGCCGTGAGACAGTAGCATAGTCTGTGCTGAGATCCACCATTATTATTTCTAATATTAAAGCACCCTCTATTTCTTTATTTTATAGTATCATGTTGGCTAAACAAAGTGATTCCTTGTTAGAAAGCCTCACTGAGAAATGGAGATTAATAACCCCAAGGATTGATCAAGATAAAATAAGAAATAGTTGTAAACTAGTCAATAAACTCCAAATACCAATGAGCTGGAAAGAGAGTCATATGAAATTACTGCATAACTTTTATTATACTCCTCAGAAAATGTCTAAAATATATCCTAATTTAACTTTTTCATGTCCCCGTTGTCTTTACATTAATGCAGATACATTACATATGTTTGTATCTTGTCCTAAGATCGATCAATTCTGGCAAAAGCTTGCTTTCTGGTTCAATAGATTATATGGAGCAAACGTCCATTTCAATGCAGATACTATCTTCCTCCTTGAACACACTAGCTGTGAAACTTCTTTGCAAAAAAAAAAGCTTAAATGTAATTATCCTACTTGTTAGACATTTAATACTAACGAATTGGAAAGCCAGAAGAATACCGGGTTTCTCATTATTTATCAAAGAAATTCAGATGCAAATAATTTTTGAATCTTTTCATCTGAGAGAAGTAGGTGAAAGGGAAGTTAGGAAGTTTTTATTGAAATGGCTACCAATAATTAAGATATTTTCGGAAGGCATTCAAAAAACTATTTTATCACCATTTCTAAGCTCAGATAGCTTCAGTGACCTAGTATTACTAGGTGATTTTCCTGTAGATTGGATAAGGGGCTATAGAGACTCATAATAGCCTGTCTTTTGAACTAAAGCAATGAGGACAAAGCCCTTCCTGATGACATGGGGAAGAGAGAGGGGTTCCTTTTTTTTTTTCTCTTTTTCTTCTTTGCTTACAATAAAAATATGCCATAAGTGTTTAATGCAGGATTTGCAACATTTACTTTATAAGGCTCAAGGTCATGTGAAAGTGGAGAAAAAATGTTTCTTTTTTGTATAAGTTTGTTGTCTTCATTATGTATTTTTCTCTGTTATGTCATTTGAATCCACTTAAGATGATGCCCTGCGCAGCGTTTTGACTATTGTAATTTGTACAACTAATAACACTTTTGGCTCTTTAAATAAATAATAATAAAAAAAAAAAGTTCATCTCAATACTTTCTTATATATCCTTTGTTGGCAATGACAGAGGTCAAACGTTTTCTGTAAGTCTTCACAAGGTTGTCACACACTGTTGCTGGTATGTTGGCCCATTCCTGCATGCAGATCTCCTCTAGAGCAGTGATGTTTTGGGGCTGTCGCTAGGCAACACAGACTTTCAACTCCCTCCAAAGGTTTTCTATGGGGTTGAGATCTGGAGACTGGCTAGGCCACTCCAGGACCTTGAAATGCTTTTTACGTAGCCACTCCTTCATTGCCCGGGCGGTGTGTTTGGGATCATTGTCATGCTGAAAGACCCAGCCACATTTTATCTTCAATGCCTTTGCTAATGGAAGGAGGTTTGCACTCAAAATCTCACGATACAGGGCCCCATTCATTCTTTCATGTACACGGATCAGTCGTCCTGTTCCCTTTGCAGAGAAACAGCCCCAAAGCATGATGTTGCCACCCCCATGCTTCACAGTGAGAGTAGGTATGGTGTTCTTTGGTTGCAACTCAGCATTCTCTCTCCTCCAAACACGACGAGTTGTGTTTCTACCAAACAGTTCTACTTTGGTTTCATCTGACCATTTGACATTCTCCCAATCTGCTTCTGGATCATCCAAATGCTCTCTAGCATACTTCAGTTGGGCCCGGACATGTACTGGCTTAAGCAGGGGGACACGTCTGGCACTGCAGGATCTGAGTCCCTGGTGGCGTAGTGTGTTAATGATGGAAGCCTTTGTGTCATTCACTAGGTCCCCCCTTGTGGTTCTGGGATGTTTGCTCACCGTTCTTGTGATCATTTTGACCCCACGTGGTGAGATCTTGCATGGAGCCCCAGATCGAGGGAGATTATCAGTGGTCTTGTATGTCTTCCATTTTCTAATTATTGCTCCCACAGTTGATTTCTTCACACCAAGCTGCTTGGCTATTGCAGATTTAGTCTTCCCAGCCTGGTGCAGGTCTACAATTTTGTTTCTGGTGTCCTTCGACAGCTCTTTGGTCTTCACCATAGTGGAGTTTGGAGTGTGACTGTTTGAGGTTGTGGACAGGTGTCTTTTATACTGCTAACAAATTCAAACAGGTGCCATTAATACAGGTAATGAGTGGAGGACAGAGGAGCCTCTGAAAGAAGAAGATACAGGTCTGTGAGAGCCAGAAATCTTGTAGGTGAACAAATACTTATTTTCCACCATAATATGCAAATAAATTCTTTCCAAATCAATGTGATTGTCTGGATTTGTTTCCACATTTTGTCTCTCATAGTTGAGGTATACCTATGATGAAAATTACAGGCCTCTCATCTTCTTAAGTGGGGGAACTTGCACAATTGGTGGCTGACTAAATACTTTTTTGCCCCACTGTAGCTCTGAACTATGTCAGCAAGTCCTATTGCTCTGAACTATGTCAGTAAGTCATATGGCTCTAAACTATGTCAGCAAGTCATATGGCTCTAAACTATGTCAGCAAGTCATATGGCTGTGAACTATGTCAGTAAGTCATATGGCTCTAAACTATGTCAGCAAGTCATATGGCTGTGAACTATGTCAGTAAGTCATATGGCTCTGGTTTATGTCAGCAAGTCATATGGCTCTGAACTATGTCAGCGAGTCATTAGTCTCTGAACTATGTCAGTAAGTCATATGGCTCTGAACTATGTCAGCAAGTCATTAGTCTCTGAACTATGTCAGTAAGTCATATGTCTCTGAACTATGCCAGCATGCCATATGCCTCTGAACTATGTCAGCAAGTCTTATGTCTCTGAACTATGTCAGCAAGTCATATGGCTCTGAACTATGTCAGTAAGTCATATGGCTCTGAATTATGTCAGCAAGTCATATGACTCTGAACTATGTCAGCAAGTTGTATGGCTCTGAACTATGTCAGCAAGTAATATGGCTCTGAATTATGTCAGTGTGTCATATAGCTCTGAACTATGTCAGCAATTCATATGGCTCTGAACTATGTCAGCAATTCATATGGCTCTGAACTATGTCAGCAAGTCGTATGGCTCTGAACTATGTCAGCAAGTCATATGGCTCTGAACTATGTCAGCAAGTCGTATGGCTCTGAACTATGTCAGTAAGTCATATGGCTCTGAACTATGTCAACAAGTCATATGGCTCTGAACTATGTCAGCAAGTCGTATGGCTCTGAACTATGTCAGTAAGTTATATGGCTCTGAACTATGTCAGTAAGTTATATGGCTCTGAACTATGTCAGTAAGTCATATGGCTCTGAACTATGTCAGTAAGTCATATGGCTCTGAACTATGTCAGTAAGTCATATGGCTCTGAACTATGTCAGTAAGTCATATGGCTCTGAACTATGTCAGCAAGTCATATGGCTCTGAACTATGTCAGCAAGTCATTAGGCTCTGAACTATGTCAGCAAGTCATTAGGCTCTGAACTATGTCAGTAAGTCATATGGCTCTGATTTATGTCAGCAAGTCATATGGCTCTGATTTATGTCAGTAAGTCATATGGCTCTGATTTATGTCAGCATGTCATATGGCTCTGAACTATGACAGCATGTCACATGGCTCTTAATTATGTCAGCATGTCACATGTCATCAAGTCATTAGGCTCTGAACTATGTCAGCATGTCATATGGCTCTGAACTATGTCAGTAAGTCATATGGCTCTGATTTATGTCAGCATGTCATATGGCTCTGAACTATGACAGCATGTCACATGGCTCTTAATTATGTCAGCATGTCACATGTCATCAAGTCATTAGGCTCTGAACTATGTCAGCATGTCATATGGCTCTGAACTATGTCAGCAAGTCATATGGCTCTGAACTATGTCAGTAAGTCATATGGCTGTGAACTATGTCAGCAAGTCATATGGCTCTGAACTATGTCAGTAAGTCATATGGCTGTGAACTATGTCAGCATGTCATATGGCTCTGAACTATGTCAGTAAGTCATATGGCTGTGAACTATGTCAGTAAGTCATATGGCTCTTAACTATGTCAGCAAGTCATATGGCTCTGAACTATGTCAGTAAGTCATATGGCTCTGAACTATGTCAGCATGTCATATGGCTCTGAACTATGTCAGCATGTCATATGGCTCTGAACTATGTCAGCATGTCACATGGCTCTGAACTATGTCAGCATGTCACATGGCTCTTTTTTTTTTTTTTTTTTTTATATCTTTTTATTTTGCCAAGAAAATAAACAGTTAACAATAGGTGATTCCAACAAAAAAAAGCAGATGACAAAATACTTCCAAAAATAAACGTTAATACAAAACAGAATACAATCTCGCTTAGAAATAAAAAGGCACCTTAAGTGGGTGGAGATATTCACCTAACCACTCGAGAAAAGAAAAAGACGGCTCTGACCTGGCAATTTTTCTTAATGCATAAAACCCTACCAAAACTATGATCTCCATTAATGCTATATACTCTAGATCCTATCTAACACACACACAAAGAAGAGAGAGAAAAGAAGAAAAAGAAAAGAAGAAGAAAGAAAAAAAAAAAAAAAAAAAAGGGCACACAACCCCCCCCCCCCTCTCCCCTACCAGTTTCCACCATAATCTTTCACGCAAGCAGCCACTCACCTCTAAGGTTAGCTTCCAATAAGAAAAGAGAGTTCTTAAATGGCTGCAAGATCAATTTTTGGGTTTCCTGATCCAAAGATTTAATAAAAATCCCCCATTTGTTTAAAAAGAGCCTGATATTATTATCTATCTGTGCCTGTACTGAGGCTTGTTCTAGAAACATTTGGTATGTTATCCCATTTTTAAATTCAGAAAATTTGGGTTCTTTATTAGACTGCCAATATTTTAATACCAGTTTCCTACCGAGCAGTATCATTGTATTTATTAATAAATGGCTAGGACCAACTTCTTCCTGGTTTGCTAGGAAAAAGACTGCATGCTTACTTACTTGAAAGTGTTGATTTAAGATTTTAGTGACCCAAAATGAGATTTTCCCCCAAAATCTTTGAATTACAGGACAGGACCAGAAAAGATGGAACATATCTGCTGCAAGGTACTTGCACTTACTACAAACTATATTCTCATGTTTTTTATCCCACCGAGCCTGCCAACTGGGTGTATAATAACATTGATACCAGATCTTTAACTGTTGTTCTTTAAAATATTCCCCTCTCATTGCCTTTGCTACCCTATCTCCAGAGTTCTTAAATAAATCTGAATCTTGTAAGTTGTCACCTGCTATGTCCCATTTAAGTTCCAAATATCTTTTATTGCTTTGTTCTTGAGAGGTGAGTAGAGCATAATAAGAGTGCGTGATAGAATAATTTCCTGCTTGAAACATACTAGTTATCTGCCTTAATATATCATTGTCCCATTCTATTGCCTCTATTTTCCTACACTGATCAGCATAGTGACATAATTGTAAGTAAGAAAAGAATAGGCGATTTGGTATGTTAAATTCAGATTTACATTCATTAAAAGTTTTAATCGAATTATCTTCTTTTTTGAGTAACTGTGCGATGTAGTTGATCCCTAGATCTGACCAGGCATTAAATCTAGCTGAGTCATAGCCTACCTCGAATTCAGGGTTACCTTTAATTGAGAGGAAAGCTGAACCTCGATGGCTTATCCCAATTTTAGCACAGAATTGACGCCAGGCCCGTATTGGTTGGTCTATAATAAGCATCCCCCTTGTTTCTATAGGAATTAGTTTTAAGGGCATGTGTGTTAATGCTTTAAGGGCATAAGGTGCTACTAGGGCTCCTTCAATTTCAAGCAAGGAGAAATGTCCTTTCTCAGAAAACCAGTCCCAAACAAATTTTAGATTGGAAGCTATATTATACATCTCAAAATCGGGAAGAGCCATGCCTGCAGCCTCTTTCCTGGCACTCAAACGTTTCAACGCTATCCTCGATTTTTTTTTGCACCAAATAAATTGCGATATTAGTTTATTGATTAACTGACAGTCTTTCCTCAGTAATAGGAGTGGGAGGGCCTGAAAAATGTATAAAAATTTGGGGAGAGAAATCATTTTTATTAAATGTATTCGACCCATAAGAGATAGGGGCAGGTTCTTCCATCTTTCTAAATCTGCCTGGAGTGATGCGATAGCTGGTACAAAATTTAACTTATACCAACTCTTAGAGTTAGATGCAAATTTTATCCCTAGATATGTAATGTGATCTTTGGTTACTTTAAAAGGGATTTCTGGAGAACTTTTTAGTTTAATAAGCCACATAAGTTCCGATTTTTCTTTATTAATTGCAAAGCCGGAAAAAGCCTGGAAAGATTCTAAAGCTTCCATAATTATAGGCAGATTATATTGGAGATTTTGAGCAAAGATAAGCAGATCATCGGCATATATGGCTTGAGTTATTCTGTGTCCTTCGATATTTATCCCTAGCAATTCTTGTCTAAACAATATTGCCAGAGGCTCTAGCGCTAGGTTAAAAAGCAACGGGGATAGCGGACATCCTTGTCTCGTTCCTCGCTGGAGCCTAAATTGTTCTGAGGTTAAGGAGTTAACACTTAGACTCGCCCCTGGATTAGAGTAAAGTAAGGCAATAATATGGGAGAATTTACCCCAGATACCAAACTTATTAATAGTTGTCAGCATATGATCCCAGAGTAGCGTATTGAACGCTTTCTGTGTATCAATCGAAATAATTGCAGCGTCTTCTGTGAGCTTTTCTCCCCTTTCTTTTTTTTGTTCACAATAATTAATTGCTATCTCTAGTTTCCTGAGATTTTTAATAAGTGTCCTTCCTTTAATAAAGCCGGTTTGGTCAGGATGGACCAATTCGCTAATCACTTTTTGAAATCTGTCTGCTAAGATGTGGGTTAGGATTTTGTAATCCACATTTAGCAAAGAGATGGGTCTATAAGACTCCATTAATTCTTTATTTTTACCTTGTTTATAGATTAAGATTATTCTAGATTCTGTAAAATATTTAGAAGGTATTTGATTATCTTGTAGGAAACCATTAAAAAGCTCACATAGAATGGGGGTGATCGAATCTGCAAGAATTTTGTATAATTCTCCAGGAAGATCATCCGGACCTGGCGCTTTGTTTAGCTTCAGTTTCATAATAGAGTTTTTAATCTCCTCTTCCTTAATTGGAGAGTTGAGGAGATCCAGGTCATCCTTGGCTATTTGAGGTATTTTAATCCTGTCCCAAAAGAGATCTTTTTTTATTTTATCTATAGGTTGAGCCTGATATAGTTGTTTAAAGTAGTGCGTAAATTCCTCTAAAATATCATGAGGGAGAGTGCAAGTTTTGTGTTTAGTTTTTATTATTGATATGATACTATTAGTTTTCCTAGTACTTACCAATCTGGCTAAGAATTTCCCTATCTTATTACCGAACTGCATGTAATTGCTATTTCTTTTCAGCTCGTGCTGAATTTCTTTTGATATATGCCAATTGTCCCTTTGTTTTTTGGCTTCCAGATAGTTTCGCCAGTTCTCTTGACTGTTATCTGCAACATATTTTTGAAATTTGTTAATAATCTGCTTAGAAAGTTGGATCCAATAAGCGTCATTTTTCCTTTTGACTTTTATCATATAAGCCAGAATTTCTCCCCTTATCACAGCTTTGAAAGCTTGCCATAAAGATTCTGTATTCAATACTGATCCTCTATTCTCATTATAATAAAGATTCCATTTCTCTAGCAAAAAGCCTCGAAATTTTAAATTATTATAAAAATATGTTGGAAAATATAATCTGTGGTTCCCTAGTTTGGGATTCAAGATTGACATAGAAATAGTAATAGGGGCGTGATCCGAAATTGTGATAGGCAAGATTTCGACTTTTTTTGCCAGAGAAAACAATTTGTCACTAATTAGGAACATATCGATTCGTGAAAAAGATTTATACGCTTTAGATAAACACGTATATTCTTTACTGTCTGGATAGATATTCCTCCAGATATCTAATAAGCCTAAATTGAAGCAGAATTTTTTAAAAAATTTTGTATCCTTACAGCCTGATATAGCCTCTTTCCCCCTCCGATTTCTATCTAGGATGCTAGATGCTACCAGATTCAGGTCTCCTCCTAGTATTATGTTTTGATTATATTCCAATAATTTGTTTTGGAGAGGTTCCCAGAACTCGGTTTTTTTTGCATTTGGACCATAAACATTGCATAACACGAATCTTTTTAAGCCTAGTTCTACCTCTAGTATAATAAATCTCCCTTGTTGATCAATTTCTTGTTTCAGAATTTTATATTTTAATGATTTCCTGAAAATTATAGCTACCCCTCTTTTTCTCTGTACTCCTGCCGAATAGATAACTTTGCCCACCCATCCCCATTTAAGTTTTTGACTTTCTGACTCATTTAAATGAGTCTCTTGTAAGAAGCCAATATCAATTTTAAGTTTATTAAAGTGTTGTAATATTGCTTTCCTTTTGACCGGGGAGGTAAACCCTCCCACGTTCCATGATCCAAATTTACATGATTCCGTCATATCTTATGCTTCTTTCCTACTTCTAGGGAGAGACATAAGAAAACTAAGAGAAGGGGGGGGGGGGGGGGAAGAAAGGAGAGAAAGAAAAAGGAGAGAGAGAAAAAAAAAAAAAAAGAGGAAAGAGAAGAGTCCCATTCACACGTACACCTGACCTTCCTATATTGACCCCTACTTATAATATTTAGCTTCTTACTTGACCGCATTTCTGCACCTAGAAATATATTTCCTTCCTCCTCCCTTCTCCTATTCCACTTTTTACTCAGCATGACTACCCATGATACAGAGCTTGTATCCCCCATCTGATCACTTTTACCTTTGCTCTGTTCTCAAGAAGTCCTCTAGGTCCTGAGGATTATCAAAAATCCTAAAACCTTCTTTAGTCTGTATACTGATTCTGGCTGGATATAGTAGCCTAACTATCCTGCCTTCCTGGATCAGGCGTGAGCAGATGGGGGCACATAGCTTCCTCTTACTAGCTGTTTCAAATGCAAAATCTTGGAAAATTAATATTTTCTTATTTTGGAAGAGGACTATTTTTTGTGCCCTATAAGCTTGCATAATCTTGACCTTTTCTTGAAAGTTCAGGTATTTGATAATAATTGGTCTAGGTCTACTCTTATCATCCTCTTGATCTCTTACCCTGCCTAACCTATGGGCTCTTTCTACTGTAAATGTACATGTTGGCTCATTGATGTTTAATAAGGAGGGCAGTTGGTTTGAAGCAAAATGAATTAACTCTCTTTCAGATACTGTTTCAGAGACTCCAATCACATGGCTCTTAATTATGTCAGCATGTCACATGTCATCAAGTCATTAGGCTCTGAACTATGTCAGCATGTCATATGGCTCTGAACTATGTCAGCAAGTCATATGGCTCTGAACTATGTCAGCAAGTCGTATGGCTCTGAACTATGTCAGCAAGTCATATGGCTCTGATTTATGTCAGCAAGTCATATGGCTCTGAACTATGTCAGCATGTCATATGGCTCTGAACTATGTCAGCAAGTCATATGGCTCTGAACTATGTCAGCAAGTCAAATGGCTCTGAACTATGTCAGCAAGTCATATGGCTCTGAACTATGTCAGCATGTCATATGGCTCTGAACTATGTCAGCAAGTCATATGGCTCTGAACTATGTCAGCAAGTCATATGGCTCTGAACTATGTCAGCATGTCATATGGCTCTGATTTATGTCAGTAAGTTATATGGCTCTGAACTATGTCAGCATGTCATTAGGCTCTGAACTATGTCAGCATGTCATATGGCTCTGAACTATGTCAGCAAGTCACATGGCTCTGAACTATGTCAGCATGTCACATGGCTCTGAACTATGTCAGCAAGTCATATGGCTCTGAACTATGTCAGCAAGTCATATGGCTCTGAACTATGTCAGCAAGTCATATGGCTCTGAACTATGTCAGCATGTCATATGGCTCTGAACTATGTCAGCAAGTCATATGGCTCTGAACTATGTCAGCATGTCACATGGCTCTTAATTATGTCAGCATGTCACATGTCAGCATGTCATATGGCTCTGAACTATGTCAGCAAGTCATATGGCTCTGAACTATGTCAGCAAGTCATTAGTCTCTGAACTATGTCAGCATGTCATATGGCTCTGAACTATGTCAGCATGTCATTAGGCTCTGAACTATGTCAGCATGTCATATGGCTCTGAACTATGTCAGCAAGTCACATGGCTCTGAACTATGTCAGCAAGTCAAATGGCTCTGAACTATGTCAGCAAGTCATATGGCTCTGAACTATGTCAGCAAGTCACATGGCTCTGAACTATGTCAGCAAGTCACATGGCTCTGAACTATGTCAGCAAGTCATATGGCTCTGAACTATGTCAGCATGTCATATGGCTCTGAACTATGTCAGCAAGTCACATGGCTCTGAACTATGTCAGCATGTCACATGGCTCTGATTTATGTCAGCATGTCATATGGCTCTAAACTATGACAGCATGTCACATGGCTCTTAATTATGTCAGCATGTCACATGTCAGCATGTCATATGGCTCTGAACTATGTCAGCAAGTCGTATGGCTCTGAACTATGTCAGTAAGTCATATGGCTCTGAACTATGTCAGCAAGTTGTATGGCTCTGAACTATGTCAGCAAGTCATATGGCTCTGAACTATGTCAGTAAGTCATATGGCTCTGAACTATGTCAGTAGGTCATATGGCTCTGAACTATGTCAGTAAGTCATATGGCTCTGAACTATGTCAGTAAGTCATATGGCTCTGAACTATGTCAGCATGTCATTAGGCTCTGAACTATGTCATCAAGTCATTAGGCTCTGAACTATGTCAGTAAGTTGCATGGCTCTTAATTATGTCAGCGTGTCACATGTCATGAAGTCATATGGCTCTGAACTATGTCAGTAAGTCATATGGCTCTGAACTATGTCATTAAGTCATATGGCTCTGAACTATGTCAGTAAGTCATATGGCTCTGAACTATGTCATTAAGTCATATGGCTCTGAACTATGTCATTAAGTCATATGGCTCTGAACTATGTCAGTAAGTCATATGGCTCTGAACTATGTCAGCAAGTCATATATCTCTGAACTATGTCAGTAAGTCATATGGCTCTGAACTATGTCAGCAAGTCATTAGTCTCTGAACTATGTCAGCAAGTCATATGGCTCTGAACTATGTCAGCAAGTCATATGGCTCTGAACTATGTCAGTAAGTCATATGGCTCTGAACTATGTCCGCAAGTCATATGGCTCTGAACTTTATCAGCATGTTGTCATATGGCTCTGAACTATATCAGCGTGTCACATGTCAGCAAGTCATATTAGCGAATGTTTCTAAAAATTCAAAATTTAAAAGAATTTTGATACATTCGTTCGTTCAAATCAAATTTCGAATGTTTGTATAACATTCTAACATTCTATTTTCGAATTTTCGTTTTCACATTTTTTATTAAAATTCAAAGTTTTTGTTCGAATAATAGAATATTTAGCTCCGTATTCATTAAATTTTTAAATGTAACATTCAAATTCGAAATAGTATTTCTAGTCTACAACTGGGTTTAATAAATGTAATTTTCGAATTTGAATGCTACATTCGAATTTGAATGTCACATTCGAATTTGAAATAGTATTTCTAGTCTAATACATTCACCTAGATTACGAGTTTTGCGGTAACAGGGGTGCGGTGCTAACGAGCAGTACAGCGCTGGTATTATGGGTCTTAAGAAACCCGGCGTTAGCCGCAGAAAAGTGAGCAGAGAGCAAAATTTTGCTCCACAACTCTGCTTACGGTAGCGGTGAGCTGGAAAAACGTGCTCGTGCACGATTTCCCCATAGGAATCAATGGGGGAGAGTCGGCTGAAAAAAAACCTGACACCTGCAAAAAAGCAGCGTTCAGCTCTTAACGCAGCCCCATTTATTCCTATTGGGAAATACTTTTTATGTCTACACCTAACACCCTAAAATGAACCCTGAGTCTAAACACCCCTAATCGTGCACTTATTAACCCCTAATCCGCCGCCCCCGACATCGCCAACACCTACATTATATTATTAATCCCTAATCTGCCGCTCCGGACACCGCTGCCGTCTACATTATACTTATTAACCCCTAATCTGCCGCCCCCAATGTCGCCGCCACTATAATAAACATATTAACCCCTAAACCTAAGTCGAACCCTAACCCTAACACCCCCTAACTTAAAAATTATTTAAATAAATCTAAATAAAATAACTACAATTAACTCAATTATTCCTATTTAAAACGAAATACTTACCTGTAAAATAAACCCTAAGCTAGCTACAATATAACTAATAGTTACGTTGTAGCTATCTTAGGGTTTATTTTTATTTTACAGGCAACTTTGTATTTATTTTTACTAGGTAGAATAGTTATTAAATAGTTATTAACTATTTAATAACTTCCTAGTTAAAATAAAGACAAATATAAAAATAAAATAAAACCTAACCTACGTTACAATTACACCTACAACACTACACTATAATTAAATAAATTCCCTAAACTAAATACAATTAAATACAATTATCTAAAGTACGAAAAAACCCCACTAAATTACAGAAAATAATAAAATAATTACAAGTTTTTTAAACTAATTACACCTAATCTAATCCCCCTAATAAAATAAAAAAGCCCCCCAAAATAATAAAAAGCCCTACCCTATACTAAATTACAAATAGCCCTTAAAAGGGCCTTTTGCAGGGCATTGCCCCAACGTAATCATCTCTTTTACCTGTAAAAAAAAGTACAATACCCTACCCCAAAATTAAAACCCACCACCCACACACCCAACTCTACTCTAAAACCCACCCAATACCCCCTTAATAAAACCTAACACTAACACCTTGAAGATCACCCTACCTTGAGAGGTCTTCACCCAACCAGACCGAAGTCCTCAACGAAGCCGGGCGAAGTGGTCCTCCAGACGGGCAGAAGTCTTCATCCAAGTCGGGAAGAAGAGGTCCTCCAGATGGGCAGAAGTCTTCATCTAGGCGACATCTTCTATCTTCATCTATCCGGCACGGAGCGGCTCCATCTTCAAGACATCCGACGTGGAGCATCCTCTTCAAATGACGTCCAACTGAAGAATGAAGGTTCCTTTAAATGACGTCATCCAAGATGGCGTCCCTTTATTCCAATTGGCTGATAGAATTCTATCAGCCAATCAGAATTAAGGTAGAAAAAATCCTGATGGCTGATGCAATCAGCCAATAGGATTGAGCTTTCATTCTATTTGTTGATCCAATCAGCCAATAGAATGCCAGCTCAATCCTATTGGCTGATTGGATCAGCCAATAGGACTAATCTTCAATCCTATTGGCTGATTGCATCAGCCAATAGGATTTTTTCTACCTTAATTCCGATTGGCTGATAGAATTCTATCAGCCAATCAGAATTGAAGGCAGCTGATTACTTTGGGGCAATGCCCCGCAAAAGGCCCTTTTAAGGGATATTTGTAATTTAGTATAGGGTAGGGCTTTTAATTATTTTGGGGGGGCTTTTTTATTTTATAAGGGGGATTAGATTAGGTGTAATTAGTTTAAAATTCTTGTAATTATTTTATTATTTTCTGTAATTTAGTGTTTTTT
The DNA here is from genome assembly GCF_027579735.1 of Bombina bombina. NCBI lineage: Eukaryota > Metazoa > Chordata > Amphibia > Anura > Bombinatoridae > Bombina > Bombina bombina. The sequence goes on from NC_069504.1 coordinate 1,156,636,364, forward strand.
TTCGTACTTTAGATAATTTTTTTAGATTGTAATTAATTGTATTTAGTTTAGGTAATTAATTTAATTATAGTGTAGTGTTAGGTGTAATTGTAACTTAGGTTAGGTTTTATTTTACAGGTAAATTTGTCTTTATTTTAGCTAGGTAGTTATTAAATAGTTAATAACTATTTAATAACTCTTGTACCTAGTTAAAATAAATACAAAGTTGCCTGTAAAATAAAAATAAACCCTAAACTAGATACAATGTAATTATTAGTTATATTGTAGCTATCTTAGGGTTTATTTTACAGGCAAGTATTTAGTTTTAAATAGGAATAATTTAGTTAATGATAGTAATTTTATTTAGATTTATTAAAATTATATTTAAGTTAGGGGCTGTTAGGTTTAGGGTTAGACTTAGGTTTAGGGGTTAATAACTTTATTATGCTGGCGGCGACGTTGGGGGGTGGCAGATTAGGTGTTAATAAATGTAGGAAGGTGTTGGCGATGTTAGGGCAGGCAGATTAGGGGTTAATAATATTTAACTAGTGTTTGCGATGCAGGAGTGTGGCATTTTAGGGGTTAATATATTTATTATAGTGGCGGCGATGTCCGGTTCAGCAGATTAGGGGTTAAAATTTTTATTTTAGTGTTTGCGATGTGGGGGGGCCTCGGTTTAGGGGTTAATAGGTAGTTTATGTTTGTTAGTGTACTTTTTAGCACTTTAGTTTTATGCTACGGCGTAAAACTAAAGTGGATACGCAATTGATGTAAGTGGATTTGCGGTATTTTCGAGTCTGGCCAAAAAAGTGAGCGGTACACCTGTACCTGCAAGACTTGTAATACCAGCGGGCATTAAAAAGCAGTGTTGGGACCTCTCAACGCTGCTTTTTAAGGCTAATGCAAGACTCGTAATCTAGCCGTGTGTTTTATAAATCTAATATTCGAATTTGAATGTGACCTTCAAATTCATAATAGTATTTCTAGTCTACAACTGTGTTTACTAAATGTAATATTCGAATTTGAATGCTACATTTGAATTCTTATGCAACATTCAAATTCAAAATAGTATTTCAAACCTAATACTCACCTAGATTACATGTTTTGCGCTATGGAGGGTGCAAAACAAACGCAACAAAAGCATTTTTTTTCACTCTCCATAGTGCAGCCTTTACAAGTTTTTTAAAAGCCTCCTTGTGTGCAATATGGTTGCGATGAGCTCCATACCTCACAAAATCCAAGGGCTGCTTTGAGGTGCTCATGTACGCTTCCCCCATAGACATCAACTGAAATTCTATTGGCTGATTTGAATAGCCAATAGAATTTCAGTAGCTCTTATCTTATTGGCTGATTTGAACAGCCAATAGGATTTCAGTAGCTCTCATCCTATTGGCTGATCAAATCAGCCAATGGGAATGTAAGGGACGCCAATTTGAAACGACTCCCTTGCATTGAAGATTCAGTGTATGGCGATGACCGTATGAAGAGGACACTCCATGCTGGATGTCTTGAAGGATGGAACCACTCTGCACCGCCGGGATGAAGATAGAAGATGCTGCCTGGATGAAGATAGAAGCCGCCGCATGGATGTATGAAGACCTTGCCGCCTGGATGAAGACCTCACCACCTGGATGAAGACTTCTCGCTGCCTGGATGTCCGGACTTTAAAAACTGTAAGTGGATCGTCGGGGGTTATATGGCTCTGAACTTTGTCAGCAAGTCATATGGCTCTGAACTATGTCAGTAAGTCATATGGCTCTGAACTATGTCAGTAAGTCATATGGCTCTGAACTATGTCAGTAAGTCATATGGCTCTGAACTATGTCAGCAAGTCATATGGCTCTGAACTATGTCAGCGAGTCATTAGGCTCTGAACTATGTCAGTAAGTCATATGGCTCTGAACTATGTCAGCATGTCATATGGCTCTGAACTTTGTCAGCAAGTCATATGGCTCTGAACTATGTCAGCAAGTCACATGGCTCTGAACTATGTCAGCAAGTCATATGGCTCTGAACTATGTCAGCAAGTCATATGGCTCTGAACTATGTCAGCAAGTCACATGGCTCTGAACTATGTCAGCAAGTCATATGGCTCTGAACTATGTTAGCATGTCACATGTCAGCAAGTCACATGGCTCTGAACTATGTCAGCAAGTCACATGGCTCTGAACTATGTCAGCAAGTCACATGGCTCTGAACTATGTCAGTAAGTCATATGGCTCTGAACTATGCCAGTAAGTCATATGGCTCTGAACCATGTCAGCAAGTCATATTGCTCTGAACTATGTCAGTAAGTCATATTGCTCTGAACTATGTCAGCAAGTCACATGGCTCTGAACCATGCCAGTAAGTCACATGGCTCTGAACTATGTCAGCAAGTCACATGGCTCTGAACTATGGCCCAGATTACGAGTTTTGCGTTAGAGGCTATGCGGTGCTAACAAGCAGTTTTTGCTCACTGCTCACTTACATGCAGCGCTGGTATTACGGGTTTTCAGAAACCCATTGTTAAAAGGCAAGAAGTGAGCGTTGAGCAAAATTTTGCTCATTACCGCACTCCAATACCAGCGCTGCTTAAGTCGACGGTGAGCTGGTCGTACGTGCTCGTGCACAATTTCCCCATAGACATCAACTGCGAGAGCCGGTTGAGAAAAAGTCTAGCACCTGCAAGAAAGCAGCGTAAAACTCCTTAACGCAGCCCCATTTATTCCTATGGGGAAATAAAAGCTATGTCTACACCTGTTACGGTTGCCTCCAGGCTGGCTGGAAGTTGGACCGTAGAAAAGGATGCTCCTAGCGCTCACCAAAGGATCATCAGCACCGTAGACACCATAACTACTGCGTAGCCACCATAAGTAATGCAGACTCTACGAACCACCGCTGCTGGGCTGGTATCTCGCCGTCTGCTCTGCGCCCTGGACCTATGACCAGGCTCCAGTAGTTGAACCTCTTCCTTTTGTAGAGCGAAGCAGGATCAGGAACACAATAGAATGCGAGCTCAATCTGATTGGCTGATTGGATCAGCCAATCGGATTGAACTTGATTCTGATTGGCTGATTCCATCAGCCAATCAGAATATTCCTACCTTAATTCCGATTGGCTGATAGAATCCTATCAGCCAATCGGAATTCGAGGGACGCCATCTTGGATGACGTCCCTTAAAGGAACCGTCATTCTTCAGTTGGACGTCGCCGGAAGAAGATGGGTCCGCGGTGGAGGTCTTCAGGATGGAGCCGGCCATCATCGGATGAAGATAGAAGATGCCGCTTGGATCAAGATGGTTGCCGGTCCAGATCGCCTCTTCTTCCCGGATAGGATGAAGACTTTGGAGCCTCTTCTGGACCTCTTCAGCAACCGGATGATGGATCGCCAGCCCCCGCTTGGGTTGGATGAAGATTTTGGAGCCAGGACGGATCGGTGATACCTGGTGAGGTGAAGACAAGGTAGGATGATCTTCAGGGGCTTAGTGTTAGGTTTATTTAAGGGGGGTTTGGGTTAGATTAGGGGTATGTGGGTGGTGGGTTGTAATGTTGGGGGGGGGGGTATTCTGAACTTCTTGGGGCATGCCCCGCAAAGGGCCCTGTTCAGGGCTGGTAAGGTAAAAGAGCTTTGAACTTTAGTAATTTAGAATAGGGTAGGGCATTTTTTATTTTGGGGGTCTTTGTTATTTTATTATGGGGCTTAGAGTAGGTGTAATTAGTTTAAAATTGTTGTAATATTTTTCTTATGTTTGTAAATATTTTTTTATTTTTTGTAACTTAGTTCTTTTTTATTTTTTGTACTTTAGTTAGTTTATTTCATTGTAGTTATTTGTAGGAATTGTATTTAATTTATTTATTGATAGTGTAGTGTTAGGTTTAATTGTAGGTAATTGTAGGTATTTTATTTAATTAATTTAATGATAGTATAGTGTTAGGTTTAATTGTAACTTATCTAAATTACAATAATAACAATTTGAGGTTTACATTTTTATGCTCAGAGAATAGTGTTGATTATCTAGACTTAACAATAAAAGGAGATATAGATAAAGGATGTATTACAACAGAAATATTTAGAAAAAAAACATCAGGCAATACCATACTTAGAGCAGATTCTGGCCATCCCTATAGTGTGAAAAAGGGGATCCCAAAAGGCCAGTTTATGCGCTTAAAACGTAATTGTAGTAGTGAAGAAAATTACTCTATACAAGCAAATATATTAAAGAATAGACTGATGGATAGGGGCTATAAGAAAAGGGATCTAGAAATAACTATGGAAGGGGTTAAGGCCATGGACAGGAAATCTTTATTGCAGGATAATAACAAACAGGATAAAGCTTTAGGAAATATGGATAAGTTAACTTTTTCCACTAAATATAGTAGACAATATCCAGAAATTTGTAAAATTATTCAGAAATTTAGCCCACTATTAAGAAATGATCCTAAATTGAAAACAGTCATAGACAAAGGGATCAGGTGTGTATCAAGGAGAGCAGAAACTATAGAGAACAATCTTAAAAGAAATTTTTCTATCAAAGAGAAAAAGGATGATAGAATGTGGCTTAAAAAGAAAAATGGGAATTATAGATGTGGTGGCACACCATGCAAATCATGCAAATACCTGGTTAGGAGTGATACTTTTAACTCTACAGTAACGGGTAATATGTACATGGTGAACCACCACCTTAACTGTAATTCCAGATATATAGTGTATCTTATCACTTGCAAACTCTGTTTTTTTCAATACACTGGTAGAACGACACGTATGCTCAAAGATAGAGTGAGAGAGCACCTGTTGTCCCTTGAGAGTGAGGTGCCAAAGACACCTGTGGCGAAACATTTTGCCCAACATAGAAGGAATGATAACTTTGATATAAGTGAATTAAAATATATCAATACTTTATTTTCATTTCAAGGTATTGATCATGTGCCCAAACTGAATACAGGCGGTAATAGGTCACAGGCGCTTAATAGGAGAGAAGTGTATTGGATTTATACCTTAAAGACAGGGAGTCCTTTGGGCATAAACGAAAACTCAGATGTAAAACTTTATATAGGTAACTGAGTTGCAATCGATAGTTAATAGTATTCGATTTTTTCTCTTTAGGAGGATAAATATGTAAACATAACTACCATTAGACAAAGGTGAAAAGTTTTCCAAAATACTGCTATTGCTAGAGGCTATCGATGGTATTGCAATAGATTATTATTTTATTGTGCTTAGTCCTGAATATATGTTTATATGTTTATACCTATATCTGAAATATGCCCTTATATTTGTGTCCTAAGTAATAGCTCAGTGGTATATAAAATGCTGAGGCAGCAAAAGTATTTGTTTATATAGCATTAGCTATTTTTCCCAACTTTTGTGTTAATTTCTCTAACTATATTTTTAGATTCAATGTGCTCGTAAATTTAAGATTGTTATTTTAAATATTGTAATGTGATACTGATGCACCATACTGAATGACGTATAGGTCACAAACATGCCGCTAAATATATAAGCGGTAGTATACCTTTAAATCTTGAGAATGAGTAGTGAGCTTAATAAAAGGTGCAATCAGACAGCTGTGAGTATCCCTGACGAAGTGCTGTTTAGCAGCAGGAAACGCGTTGGATGTAGCTTATGTGTGTGGAGTGGTGGAACCTTTGTTTTTTCGATGTGACAATAAATACACAGTGTTGATTTAGCTCGGTCTGTGAATGCTTATTTCTTCGCAATTGTGGTAATATTGGATCCTTTTTGGTGTGTGAGATACACCGCGGAGATCTTTTAAGCTACTAGTTCTATACTGGATAATGGCTGTCTGGTGAGAAGGAGGAGTGCCTGGACACTTTCTAACTACCCGCATAGTGGGGCCGGATAACCGTGAGTAACCTGGGTTGATGTTTTCACCACTGCATAAAGTTAGCTCAAGACCACCAATATATATTTTCATGTCATTTACCTGTGATACAATATAATATACTGGAATACTGAAAGTTTTGGAGGTTATTTGAACGTATATTCACCTACAAAGGAGAAAATATAATACCCAATAATGTATGTGTAAAACTCACTCAGTTGAAAAAATATACACAGTTAACACTCTACATGTACCCAGATATTAGAGTGTTACCAGTAAGAACTTTGCAACAATTTGATTCCTGTAGAAAACTAGGTTGTGGCAACAATACATGCGAGACTATAAACCGATTTGTAAAAATATAACAGTCTGTTTTGGTTGCACACAGCTGGAAGTAATTACATGTCTTATGGCTCAAATACACAGTTTTTGCAACAGTGTGTCTTTGTTTGAAGTGAAATTCTCAAATTGCATATTATACTGTGACAAGTCAAGTGCATAGTGCATAAGATAACATTTTGAAGCCATGGATCAGGAAGAAATTGTAAATAGACGAGCAAAACTTGATTTACTCATTAAAGGGGACACCACTCCTAAACACACACCTGTAGATCTGAGCACATTGTTTTCTATGAAAGAGAAATTAACCATTAAGGAACTAAAGACATGGTGGGAAATTGAATTTTTACAACTGTATATAAATGAGGAAAAAATACCACGAGGCCTCAGAATGAAAAAATACCCAGCAGCAGAAAAAATGGATGTGGTTTTTATGAAAGAATGGAATCAGAATCTAACTGATTGCTCTGTGATTCTTATGAAGCAACTATTAAAGAAAAGAACAGAGGAAAGAGAAACCACTCTATGTGAGCTAGCTGAGATACAAATACAGATTGATGATCTTAAAGAAGATGAGAGATTTGAAGATTATATGAAACAACTGAAAGATACAACTGAAAGAATTGATAATGAAGTGGTCGCAAGAAAATTGGGCAAATATCAAAGAGATTGTAAGGACTATGACTTAGATATAGTTTATAGTTGGAACACCAATACTCAGCAGAATAAAAGAAGAAGTCATCAGAATAAAAAGAATAAAGGAAAAAAGGCAGAAGGAGACATGTCCAGTAATAAAAAGGAAGCACAAAGAAAAGTTACTTTTTCAAGCGCAGAGGGCAGTTCATATGCATATAGTCCAAGATCATCTACACCCATGAGTGAGGAAAATAATGAAAGAGATAATTCTCTAGGAGCAAGACCTAAAGAAAAAGTGGAACACAGATCACTGGTGGATTTGGGGATTACCCCTAACATGTCCGGCCACGAGCATAAAGTAAAAGATGGAGACCCAAAAAGAATAAAAAAGAAAAAGGAAGAAGATCAGAAGGCGAAATATCCCAGCAGGCTGACCAGAGCAATGAGAGAAAAGAAGGATCAGAACTAGAGAGTATAATAAATTTATCATCTGTCCCATTAACCAATATACAGAAGATTGCACTCTCGAAGGGAATGGGTTTCTCTCCAACAAGAAATATGGACTTATTTGATACCATTGTTGACCTCAATAAGTTTGTGCGAAAGGTCACTTTAAAAAGGCATTTTTTTAATGAGGATCCATCTTCCATTTATGATAATGAGATAGTGGATACGGGTACGGTTGAGAGTAATATAATGGGCACAGATATAGATTCACTAACTTTTAATGAATTGTGTGATACCAACAGCTTAAGGATCTTAAGTAGTGAAAGCTTGAGATATGATACTAATAATTTAAGTATTCCAAGCTCTACACAAAAAATAGGACACACAAGTAGTTTCTATCCTATACATGCAAGAGGGGATTTAATTGAGGTATTTCACGCAGTGGTGGAAGAAGAATTGACACAATTGTACAACACAAAAGTAAAAGATATACACACAAAAAAGAATAAAAGGGATAATTTGTCTCACCAGGAGAGAAAAGCACTAAAAGAAATTAGGGACAACACCAACATAGTAATTTCTAAATCTGACAAGGGTGGCACTATCGTGGTACAAGATAGGGAAGCATATGTATTGGAAGCTGAAAGGCAACTATCAGATGAAAATACATACCATAAATTAACATATAACCCCACAGAGCGTTTTAATAATGAGCTAAAAATATTGTTAGATGAAGGCATTCACCAGGGTTTTTTGACACAAGCACAGGCAGAATGCTTAGTAAATGAGAGCCCTACAGTAACTGTATTTAAACATCTCCCTAAAGTTCATAAATGCGCATCAAAACCGCCGGGGAGGCCCATAATCTCCACAATAGGAACCATAGGAGAAAACCTAGGGAGATGGATTGACGAATTTCTACAACCCATAGTAAAAAGCTTACCAGGTTACCTTAGGGATACGAAACACCTACTACGTAAGGTGGAAGATCTAGGATGGGATAGTGAATCACTGTTCTTAACTATAGACGTAGAATCGTTATATTCCTGTATACCGCATAGGGAGGGACTAACTGCTCTTAACGAAATGCTACATATGTATACCAAATTTGAGACATGCTTTATTGAATATATTGTAGACATTGTCCAATTTCTTTTGACCCATAACTATTTTCTATTTGAATGCTGCTTTTATGTACAATGTCAGGGCACGGCGATGGGGGCGAAATTCGCCCCCTCGTATGCTAACTTATATCTTGGATATTTTGAATTGAAGAAAATATTTACTACTAGTAATCCTTTTCAAAACCGTATTTTATTCTATACTAGATTTATAGATGATTTGCTAATAGTCTGGAAGAATGGTGATTCAACTATAGAACAGTTTATGGGATATCTAAATGACAATAATAACAATTTGAGGTTTACATTTTTTTGCTCAGAGAATAGTGTTGATTATCTAGACTTAACAATAAAAGGAGATATAGATAAAGGATGTATTACAACAGAAATATTTAGAAAAAAAACATCAGGCAATACCATACTTAGAGCAGATTCTGGCCATCCCTATAGTGTGAAAAAGGGGATCCCAAAAGGCCAGTTTATGCGCTTAAAACGTAATTGTAGTAGTGAAGAAAATTACTCTATACAAGCAAATATATTAAAGAATAGACTGATGGATAGGGGCTATAAGAAAAGGGATCTAGAAATAACTATGGAAGGGGTTAAGGCCATGGACAGGAAATCTTTATTGCAGGATAAAAACAAACAGGATAAAGCTTTAGGAAATATGGATAAGTTAACTTTTTCCACTAAATATAGTAGACAATATCCAGAAATTTGTAAAATTATTCAGAAATTTAGCCCACTATTAAGAAATGATCCTAAATTGAAAACAGTCATAGACAAAGGGATCAGGTGTGTATCAAGGAGAGCAGAAACTATAGAGAACAATCTTAAAAGAAATTTTTCTATCAAAGAGAAAAAGGATGATAGAATGTGGCTTAAAAAGAAAAATGGGAACTATAGATGTGGTGGCACACCATGCAAATCATGCAAATACCTGGTTAGGAGTGATACTTTTAACTCTACAGTAACGGGTAATATGTACATGGTGAACCACCACCTTAACTGTAATTCCAGATATATAGTGTATCTTATCACTTGCAAACTCTGTTTTTTTCAATACACTGGTAGAACGACACGTATGCTCAAAGATAGAGTGAGAGAGCACCTGTTGTCCCTTGAGAGTGAGGTGCCAAAGACACCTGTGGCGAAACATTTTGCCCAACATAGAAGGAATGATAACTTTGATATAAGTGAATTAAAATATATCAATACTTTATTTTCATTTCAAGGTATTGATCATGTGCCCAAACTGAATACAGGCGGTAATAGGTCACAGACGCTTAATAGGAGAGAAGTGTATTGGATTTATACCTTAAAAACAGGGAGTCCTTTGGGCATAAACGAAAACTCAGATGTAAAACTTTATATAGGTAACTGAGTTGCAATCGATAGTTAATAGTATTCGATTTTTTCTCTTTAGGAGGATAAATATGTAAACATAACTACCATTAGACAAAGGTGAAAAGTTTTCCAAAATACTGCTATTGCTAGAGGCTATCGATGGTATTGCAATAGATTATTATTTTATTGTGCTTAGTCCTGAATATATGTTTATATGTTTATACCTATATCTGAAATATGCCCTTATATTTGTGTCCTAAGTAATAGCTCAGTGGTATATAAAATGCTGAGGCAGCAAAAGTATTTGTTTATATAGCATTAGCTATTTTTCCCAACTTTTGTGTTAATTTCTCTAACTATATTTTTAGATTCAATGTGCTCGTAAATTTAAGATTGTTATTTTAAATATTGTAATGTGATACTGATGCACCATACTGAATGACGTATAGGTCACAAACATGCCGCTAAATATATAAGCGGTAGTATACCTTTAAATCTTGAGAATGAGTAGTGAGCTTAATAAAAGGTGCAATCAGACAGCTGTGAGTATCCCTGACGAAGTGCTGTTTAGCAGCAGGAAACGCGTTGGATGTAGCTTATGTGTGTGGAGTGGTGGAACCTTCGTTTTTTCGATGTGACAATAAATACACAGTGTTGATTTAGCTCGGTCTGTGAATGCTTATTTCTTCGCAATTGTGGTAATATTAATTGTAACTTAGGTTAGGATTTATTTTACAGGTAATTTTGTAATTATTTTAACTAGGTAACTATTAAATAGTTCTTAACTATTTAATAGCTATTGTACATGGTTAAAATAATTACAAAGTTGCCTGTAAAATAAATATTAATACTAAAATAGCTATAATATAATTATAATTTATATTGTAGCTATATTAGGATTTATTTTACAGGTAAGTATTTAGCTTTAAATAGGAATAATTTATTTAATAAGAGATATTTAATTTCGTTAGATGTAAATTATATTTAACTTAGGGGGGTGTTAGTGTTAGGGTTAGACTTAGCTTTAGGGGTTAATACATTTATTAGAATAGCGGTGAGCTCCAGTCGGCAGATTAGGGGTTAATAATTGAAGTTAGGTGTCGGCGATGTTAGGGAGGGCAGATTAGGGGTTAATACTATTTATTATAGGGTTAGTGAGGCGGATTAGGGGTTAATAACTTTATTATAGTAGCGCTCAGGTCCGCTCGGCAGATTAGGGGTTAATAAGTGTAGGCAGGTGGAGGCGACGTTGTGGGGGGCAGATTAGGGGTTAATAAATATAATATAGGGGTCGGCGATGTTAGGGCAGCAGATTAGGGGTACATAGGGATAATGTAAGTAGCGGCGGTTTACGGAGCGGCAGATTAGGGGTTAATAATAATATGCAGGGGTCAGTGATAGCGGGGGCGGCAGATTAGGGGTTAATAAGTGTAAGGTTAGGGGTGTTTAGACTCGGGGTACATGTTAGAGTGTTAGGTGCAGACGTAGGAAGTGTTTCCGCATAGCAAACAATGGGGCTGCGTTAGGAGCTGAACGCGGCTTTTTTGCAGGTGTTAGGTTTTTTTTCAGCTCAAACAGCCCCATTGTTTTCTATGGGGGAATCGTGCACAAGCACGTTTTTGAGGCTGGCCGCTTGCGTAAGCAACTCTGGTATCGAGAGTTGAAGCTGCGTTAAATATGCTCTACGCTCCTTTTTTGGAGCCTAACGCAGCCTTTATGTGGACTCTCAATACCAGAGTTATTTTTATGGTGCGGCTAGAAAAAAGCCGGCGTTAGCTTTTCGGGTCGTTACCGACAAAACTCCAAATCTAGCCGTAAATCTATTGAATACAAATTGACTATGTTCTTACCAATAAGCTTTGTTTCAAGTTTTTTAAAAATCAGAATTATACTTTACCAATTTGAGCCAATTTGTAGCGGTCTTTAGGTCATCTCATTTAAAGGAAAGTAATTGCATAGATCAGGGATAAGCTTCCAGTTCCTTGCTGAAGTGAAATGTATTTCCAGGCAGCCAAAATTAAAAACACTTTTGTCTCAGCAAGTCACAAAAAAACTGTGTCCCTTGTGCATTCACTACTCCTATTTTATAATCATTGAACACCTAGTTCGTTTATGCCCTTTTTGCTTGTCCCTTCTGATTGGCTCACCCTGTGAATGCTGGTTGCCAAGGAGATGCATTCTTTAACAGCCAATCATCTCCGGGCTGTAATACCTGTGTCGCAACACCGTACCTTGTCCATCGGGTGGCAGTATTACAAACAGACAGCACAAAACAAATGCAGCATGACAAACAAATACAGCTATACATTTAAACATATTTCTTTAAAATGTGTAATAACTACCATAATTTTCTTCATATTAATAAGTTCGCAATACCAATCACAGACGGGTAAGATCACATTACCTCTCTGGTCATTTTGATATGAAACATGTGTCTAACATTATTTATATTGTATTATATTAAGGCAATTTAATATTGCTAATTATTTTTAAATTTATGGCATTTATATATCTAATATGTTTTCACATGATACAGTATGCTCTATGTCTCCGACAGTCCTTGCATGCAGGAATTTTTCCCATGGTCCACCTGAAAAATAGAAAATTTATGTTATATATATGCACTTCAAATATGGGATTATAAAAATGGTCATTTAATCTATACTAATTCTGAATTTATTTCCTATATAAATATCCCCTGCAGCAATTATCTATTTAATATAATGTGTTTAATTTCAATATATATATCATTAATCATTTTAAACATACATGGAAAACTGGCATTGTTCCCTTTGCAAAATGTATTTAATTCTATTTGTGTCACCTTCCCCCCAGCCATATATCTGCAACACATGTCTTACTTTGAATCCACAAAGGCTTAGGTGACAAATTCCAGAGGGCTCCCAAGCATATTCTCCACCCAAAACACAGATCATTTATTCTAAATAATCAAAGGGGTTTCCTGTAAGTACTATGCTTATCCAACTATTTTAGATTTTATCCTTTTAAGTGATTGTTTTAAATTGGGTAGACCAAATGTCTTAGAGTCATAAAACTCTGCATATAGTCAAATGGTCACTGATAGTCAATGGAGCATGGTCACTGAGTTAGTTTCTTTTAGGAAAATGTCTGTGTATTTTACACAGCAGGAGGGTGTGCTTCAAAAGCTATGCTGATTTTCAATCCTGATAAACGTGCATTCACCTAGCCAAAATCAACTTGTAGGGGGTTGGGACCTACAGTGGATTAGAAGCTGTGTTCAACAAACTCATGTTCAATTAATCCTGAGGTCTCATCTAACATATACAGTGTATAATATATATATATATATATATATATATATATATATATACACACACACATATATACATTTATATGTATACATATGCAATATTCATCATAATATTCATATACTCTGACAGTGTTAGGTGTTTTTTAACTTTTTTTGGGTGTTTTTTTTTTTAGATTAGAGTTTGGGCCTGCTTAGAAGAGCTAAATGCCTTTTAAGGGCAATTCCCATACAAATTCCCTTTTCAGTTTTTGTTAGAGTTAGGTTTTTTATTTTGGGGGGTTGGTTGGGTGGTGGGTTTTATTGTTGGGGGGGTCTTTGAATTTTTTTTCAGGGAAAAGAGCTGATTTCATTTGGGCATTGCCCTACAAGGGTTATTGGTAGGTTATTGTAGGCTAGGATTTTTTTATTTTTTAGGGCTATTAGATTAGGTGTAATTGTTTTTATTTTTTTATAATTTCCTTTGTTATTTTTTGTAATTGAGTATTTTTTATTTTTTGTAATTGTAGTTTTTTTTTTTTTAGTAGTGTTAGATTTTTTTAATGTGTAATTTAGTTTATTTAATTTACAGTTATTTTAATTTTAGTATAAAAAAATAGTATGAAATTACCTTTTTATTATAGTTAAAACCGGAACGCAAAACTAGTAATCTAGGTAACTATTACTTGACTAGAGCAAAGAAAATCACTTGACTCTAGCAAATGTAATCACTTGACTCTAGCAAATGTAATCACTTGACTCTAGCAAATGTAATCACTTGACTCTAGCAAATGTAATCACTTGACTATAGCAAATGTAATCACTTGACTCTAGCAAATGTAATCACTTGACTCTAGCAAATGTAATCACCTGACTCTAGCAAACTTGATAACTTGACTCTAGCAAATGTAGTTACTTAAATGTAGCAAACTTGATCACTTGACTTTAGGAAACATAATTACTTGTCTATGGCAATTAGTAAATGTGATCACTTGACTTTAGGAAACATAATTACTTGTCTATGGCAATTAGTAAATGTAATCACTTGACTCTAGCAAATGTAATCACTTGACGCTAGGAAACATAATTACTTGTCTATGGCAATTAGTAAATGTAATCACTTGACTTTAGGAAACATAATTACTTGTCTATGGCAATTAGTAAATGTAATCACTTGACTCTAGCAAACGTAATCACTTGACTCTAGCAAATGTAATCACTTGACTCTAGCAAATGTAATCACTTGCCTCTAGCAAACTTGGTCACTTGACTTAAGGAAACATAATTACTTGACTCTAGCAATTGTAATCACTTGACTCTAGCAAACTTGATCACTTTACTCTAGCAAATGTAATCACTTGACTCTAGCAAACTTGATCACTTGACTCTAGCAAATGTAATCTGTGACAGACCCTTCGGTCAGGACTGAAAGTGTTAACTTTATTTTCTAACCACAAGTGGCTGGCTCCAGCTACAATCTAATTAATGCTTAGCATTCTATTGTTTGATCAACTCCAGAGAGAAAGTGATAAGAAGAGTCAAGAGTGTTTTGTGGTTGAAGTGTTTAAGTAAAATAATCCTATTGTATCATGTCAAGGGCGCTTCTCCCTTTTATCTAATGTACAACATTCTTTCAACCCCCATCTGGGGGGGGGGGGTCAAAAACCTGTATAAATCTGTATGCTGCCTTCAAATAAAGTGTTATTCTGTTTTAAACCTGAAACTGGCTGGGTTGTGAATTGCTGATTGTCTATGCAGGACATTGTTCATCTGGGGTTAACCCTTGGTACACAGTTGGTACCGTAACATTGGTGGCAAGCGACGGGAGAATCCTTATCGCCCAGAAGAGCAACTACACAAGCCAGTAACCTCAGGAAGAGGGGGATTATTACAATACTGACTAAGATGGAAAGAGTACCAGGGACAGAAGGAACCAATGGGCCCAGCATATCAGACAGAACCCCTGAAGAAGCAAGCTTTGATCGGGCGGTTAAAATAAGACTGGCATATTATGGCCCCAACCCATCTGCCGAAATTATCGACCGGGTCATAGCAGCTGTGGAGGCCAACCTACTTCGCCAAAGCGGCGCTGCAGCAGCCCAAGTCACAGCAACCCCAGTGGAAAAGGGAAAAGTAAATTTTGCAGCTTTTAAAAACTTCCTGGAAACAGAAGGAGAGATTGATGGGTACCTTGCAGATTTTGAGAGGCAATGTGCACTACACAAGGTACCCGCAGAGGACTGGGTCACGATATTATCCGGAAAATTATCCGGCCGGGCCAGTGAGGCTTTTCGGGCCATTCCAGATGAGGAAGTCGGGGATTATAATACTGTAAAAGAGGCTCTGCTCTCCAAGTATGCGGTTACACCGGAGGCATACCGGAGGCGGTTCAGAGACACTGTTAAATTGGCTGGTGATTCCTACCTTGAGTGGGCATGTAAGGTGCACCGCACAGCAGCTCACTGGATAGCGGGGTGCCAAGCCGTATCTGGGGAAGAGGTGCTGCAGCTATTCCTGTTGGAACATTGCTTCGACAAGTTACCCGCAGGAGTTCGAGAGTGGGTTCGGGACCGTAAACCCTCCACCCTGCATGAAGCGGCTCGCTTGGCAGATGAGTATACGGATGCCCGCAAACTGGACACTGCTACCACTAAGCCCCCTGCCAGAGTGGAGTACAGACCCCCAGTCACCCCAGCACCTGCCAGTTACCAACCCCCAGCACACCGCTATACCACACGGTCTCGGGCCACGAACTACCCTCAGAGAGCCTGGTTCAATTCGCGGGGCTACTCACAACCTATTCGGTGCTTTGGATGTAAGCAACTAGGGCACAAAAGACCAGAGTGTCCCCTAAACGCAGCGAACCAAGCACAGTCCTGGAGAAGACCCGCTAGCGGAATCCCACGTAATCCTCAGCCTGCGGCCCGCTACGTAGAGGCGCAAGAATGCTGGGGCATCCTACATGAGGCAGACCTTGTGCAAGCTGCCCACCGGAATAACCGGCAACTGGTTAAAGTGAATGGGAAGGAGGTCAGTGGTCTACGGGATACTGGTGCTACCATGACCTTGCTTCGAAAGAACTTGGTGTCTGAGAAACAGCACACAGGAGACACTGTGGCTGTGAGGGTAGCAGGGGGCACTGTGTTCCGCCTGCCTGTTGCCAGGGTGCATTTGGATTGGGGAGGGGGCGCTAGACCTGTGAATGTGGGGGTCATGAAGGATTTACCAGCTGATGTTCTCCTTGGAAATACCTTGGTCCCCCTTGTTTCTGCCTATGCTCCCATGGGTCCCGCTGATGTTAACCCTGTGACTACCCGTGCTCAGATCCGTGCAGCAGAGACTGACCCCCCTGCTGCTAAGCCCCAGGACGCTGAGCTCAGTAAATCTCTATCCGCTATTGATATGTGGGAGTCACGTTACAATGCGCTGATGAAGGAGAAGAGTCACGTAGAGGATAAAATGGTCACGTTAAATAATCATGTAACAGTGCTAGCGGGAGAGAAGAGGAGTGCAGAGGAAAAAGCACGTTTAGAACAGGAATCTCTGCTAGACAAGCTGCACCGACAGACTGCAGAAAACACCAGCTTGAGAGTGGAACATGAAACATTAAGGACAAACTTAGTGACACTGGAGGAGAAGCTGACACTGGCTCATAGGGAGGTGCAGCAACTCAAGGGCACCCTATGTCAGTATGAAGGGATTGTGGATACCTATAAAGAGCAGGTACAAAAACCACGTAAAGAAGCCGATGATATTTTGAAGGACTGTTTAGCCCTAGTCGGGGCACTGAAGAGGTTGAACCCTTATTTATACAGACAGGGATTCTCTCTCATAACGGGAATACAGATGGATTGTCCCAGCAAACTGACATGCCTACCACCTCCTAGTCCGGTCATCCCCAGGTTGACCCGCAAAAGGGTCAAGCCGGGTCTGCCGGAGTGTTCCACAAGGGGGGAGCTATGTGACAGACCCTTCGGTCAGGACTAAAAGTGTTAACTTTATTTTCTAACCACAAGTGGCTGGCTCCAGCTACAATCTAATTAATGCTTAGCATTCTATTGTTTGATCAACTCCAGAGAGAAAGTGATAAGAAGAGTCAAGAGTGTTTTGTGGTTGAAGTGTTTAAGTAAAATAATCCTATTGTATCATGTCAAGGGCGCTTCTCCCTTTTATCTAATGTACAACATTCTTTCAACCCCCATCTGGGGGGGGGGGGGGTCAAAAACCTGTATAAATCTGTATGCTGCCTTCAAATAAAGTGTTATTCTGTTTTAAACCTGAAACTGGCTGGGTTGTGAATTGCTGATTGTCTATGCAGGACATTGTTCATCTGGGGTTAACCCTTGGTACACAGTTGGTACCGTAACATAATCACTTGACTCTAGCAAATGTAATCACTTGACTCTAGCAAATGTAATCACTTGACTCTAGCAAATGTAATCACTTGACTCTAGCAAATGTAATCACTTGACTCTAGCAAATGTAATCACTTGACTCTAGCAAACTTGATAACTTGACTCTAGCAAATGTAGTTACTTAAATGTAGCAAACTTGATCACTTGACTTTAGGAAACATAATTACTTGTCTATGGCAATTAGTAAATGTGATCACTTGACTTTAGGAAACATAATTACTTGTCTATGGCAATTAGTAAATGTAATCACTTGACTCTAGCAAATGTAATCACTTGACGCTAGGAAACATAATTACTTGTCTATGGCAATTAGTAAATGTAATCACTTGACTTTAGGAAACATAATTACTTGTCTATGGCAATTAGTAAATGTAATCACTTGACTCTAGCAAACGTAATCACTTGACTCTAGCAAATGTAATCACTTGACTCTAGCAAATGTAATCACTTGACTCTAGCAAACTTGGTCACTTGACTTTAGGAAACATAATTACTTGACTCTAGCAATTGTAATCACTTGACTTTAGCAAACTTGATCACTTTACTCTAGCAAATGTAATCACTTGACTCTAGCAAACTTGATCACTTTACTCTAGCAAATGTAATCACTTGACTCTGGCTAACTTGATCACTTTACTCTAGCAAATGTAATCACTTGACTCTAGCAAACTTGATCACTTTACTCTAGAAAATGTAATCACTTTACTCTAGAAAATGTAATCACTTGACCCTAGCAAACTTGACAACTTGACTCTATCAAATGTAGTTACTTAAATGTAGCAAACTTGATCACTTGACTCTACGAAACATAATTACTTGTCTATGGCAATTAGTAAATGTGATCACTTGACTTTAGGAAACATAATTACTTGTCTATGGCAATTAGTAAATGTAATCACTTGACTCTAGGAAACATAATTACTTGTCTATGGCAATTAGTAAATGAAAACACTTGACTTTAGGAAACATAATTACTTGTCTATGGCAATTAGTAAATGTGATCACTTGACTTTAGGAAACATAATTACTTGTCTATGGCAATTAGTAAATGTAATCACTTGACTCTAGCAAACGTAATCACTTGACTCTAGCAAATGTAATCACTTGACTCTAGCAAATATAATCACTTGCCTCTAGCAAACTTGATCACTTTACTCTAGAAAATGTAATCACTTTACTCTAGAAAATGTAATCACTTGACCCTAGCAAACTTGACAACTTGACTCTATCAAATGTAGTTACTTAAATGTAGCAAACTTGATCACTTGACTCTACGAAACATAATTACTTGTCTATGGCAATTAGTAAATGTGATCACTTGACTTTAGGAAACATAATTACTTGTCTATGGCAATTAGTAAATGTAATCACTTGACTCTAGGAAACATAATTACTTGTCTATGGCAATTAGTAAATGAAAACACTTGACTTTAGGAAACATAATTACTTGTCTATGGCAATTAGTAAATGTGATCACTTGACTTTAGGAAACATAATTACTTGTCTATGGCAATTAGTAAATGTAATCACTTGACTCTAGCAAACGTAATCACTTGACTCTAGCAAATGTAATCACTTGACTCTAGCAAATATAATCACTTGCCTCTAGCAAACTTGGTCACTTGACTCTAGCAAATGTAATCACTTGACTCTAGCAAATGTAATCACTTGACTCTAGCAAACTTGGTCACTTGACTTTAGGAAACATAATTACTTGACTCTAGCAATTGTAATCACTTGACTCTAGCAAACTTGATCACTTTACTCTAGCAAATGTAATCACTTGACTCTAGCAAACTTGATCACTTGACTCTAGCAAATGTAATCACTTGACTCTAGCAAATGTAATCACTTGACTCTAGCAAATGTAATCACTTGACTCTAGCAAATGTAATCACTTGACTCTAGCAAATGTAATCACTTGACTCTAGCAAACTTGATAACTTGACTCTAGCAAATGTAGTTACTTAAATGTAGCAAACTTGATCACTTGACTTTAGGAAACATAATTACTTGTCTATGGCAATTAGTAAATGTGATCACTTGACTTTAGGAAACATAATTACTTGTCTATGGCAATTAGTAAATGTAATCACTTGACTCTAGCAAATGTAATCACTTGACGCTAGGAAACATAATTACTTGTCTATGGCAATTAGTAAATGTAATCACTTGACTTTAGGAAACATAATTACTTGTCTATGGCAATTAGTAAATGTAATCACTTGACTCTAGCAAACGTAATCACTTGACTCTAGCAAATGTAATCACTTGACTCTAGCAAATGTAATCACTTGACTCTAGCAAACTTGGTCACTTGACTTTAGGAAACATAATTACTTGACTCTAGCAATTGTAATCACTTGACTTTAGCAAACTTGATCACTTTACT